>NC_060194.1:33633272-33650009 GCF_021184085.1 Oncorhynchus gorbuscha | reverse complement strand
ACACCCTAGACCCACTCCAATTTGCTTACCGCCCAAATAGGTCCACAGACGATGCAATCTCAACCACACTGCACACTGCCCTAACCCACCTGGACAAGAGGAATACCTATGTGAGAATGCTGTTCATCGACTACAGCTCGGCATTCAACACCATAGTACCCTCCAAGCTCGTCATCAAGCTCGAGACCCTGGGTCTCGACCCCGCCCTGTGCAACTGGGTACTGGACTTCCTGACGGGCCGCCCCCAGGTGGTGAGGGTAGGCAACAACATCTCCTCCCCGCTGATCCTCAACACGGGGCCCCACAAGGGTGCGTTCTGAGCCCTCTCCTGTACTCCCTGTTCACCCACGACTGCGTGGCCACGCACGCCTCCAACTCAATCATCAAGTTTGCGGACGACACAACAGTGGTAGGCTTGATTACCAACAACGACGAGACGGCCTACAGGGAGGAGGTGAGGGCCCTCGGAGTGTGGTGTCAGGAAAATAACCTCACACTCAACGTCAACAAAACTAAGGAGATGATTGTGGACTTCAGGAAACAGCAGAGGGAACACCCCCTATCCACATCGATGGAACAGTAGTGGAGAGGGTAGCTAGTTTTAAGTTCCTCGGCATACACATCACAGACAAACTGAATTGGTCCACTCACACTGACAGCGTCGTGAAGAAGGCGCAGCAGCGCCTATTCAACCTCAGGAGGCTGAAGAAATTCGGCTTGTCACCAAAAGCACTCACAAACTTCTACAGATGCACAATCGAGAGCATCCTGGCGGGCTGTATCACCGCCTGGTACGGCAACTGCTCCGCCCTCAACCGTAAGGCTCTCCAGAGGGTAGTGAGGACTGCACAACGCATCACCGGGGGCAAACTACCTGCCCTCCAGGACACCTACACCACCCGTTGTTACAGGAAGGCCATAAAGATCATCAAGGACATCAACCACCCGAACCACTGCCTGTTCACCCCGCTATCATCCAGAAGGCGAGGTCAGTACAGGTGCATCAAAGCTGGGACCGAGAGACTGAAAAACAGCTTCTATCTCAAGGCCATCAGACTGTTAAACAGCCACCACTAACACTGAGTGGCTGCTGCCAACACACTGTCATTGACACTGACCCAACTCCAGCCATTTTAATAATGGGAATTGATGGGAAATGATGTAAATATATCACTAGCCACTTTAAACAATGCTACCTTATATAATGTTACTTACCCTACATTATTCATCTCATATGCATATGTATATACTGTACTCTACATCATCGACTGCATCCTTATGTAACACATGTATCACTAGCCACTTTAACTATGCCACTTTGTTTACTTTGTCTACACACTCATCTCATATGTATATACTGTACTCGATACCATCTACTGTATGCTGCTCTGTACCATCACTCATTCATATATCCTTATGTACATGTTCCTTATCCCCTTACACTGTGTATAAGACAGTAGTTTTGGAATTGTTAGTTAGATTACTTGTTGGTTATCACTGCATTGTCGGAACTAGAAGCACAAGCATTTCGCTACACTCGCATTAACACCTGCTAACCATGTGTATGTGACAAATAAAATTAGATTTGATTTGATTTGACCGGTGGAAATGTGTCCTTTGGTCTGGAGTCCAAATGGGAGATTCTTGGTTCCAACCCCCATGTCTTTGTGAGACGTTGTGTGGGTGAACGGATGATCTCTGCATGTGTATTTCACACCATAAAGCATGGAAGAGGAGGTGTTATGTGTGGGGGTGTCTTGCTGGTGACACTGTCTGTGATTTATTTAGAATTCAAGGCACACTTAACCAGCATGGCTACCACAGCATTCTGCAGCAATACGATATCCCATCTGGTTTGGGCTTAGTGGGACTATCATTTGTTTTTGAACCGGACAATGAACCACACACCTCCAGACTGTGTAAGGGCTATTTTACCAAAAAGGAGAGTGATGGAGTGCTGCATCAGATGGCCTGGTCGCCACAATCCCGCAACCTCAACCAAATTGAGATGATTTGGGATGAGCCTATTTATTGCCTATCCTTACTTCATTTGCACATACTGTACAGATTTTTCTATTGTGTTATTGACTGTACGTTTGTGTATCCCATGTGTTGTTGTTTTTGTCACACCGCTTTGTTTTATCTTGGCCAGGACGCAGTTGTAAATGAGAACTGGTTCTCAACTGGCCTACCTGGTTAAATAAAGGTGAAATAAAAAATAAAATAAATAAAAGCGTGAAGGAAAAGCAGCCAAGAAGTGCTCAGCATATGTGGGAACTCCTTCAAGACTGTTGGAAAAGCATTCCAGGTGATGCTGGTTGAGAGAATGCCAAGAGTGTGCAAAGCTGTCATCAAGGCAAAGGGTAGCTACTTTGAAGAATCTTGTATAACACTTTTTTGGTTACTACATGATTCCTTTATGTGTTATTTCATAGTTTTAAAGTCTTCACTATTATTCTACAATGTAGAAAATAGTAAAAATAAAATCAAAACCCTTGAATGAGTAGGTTTTCTAAAACTTTGATTGGTAGTGTGTACATGGTCAGCAAAATCAACACATACACATATGCGCACACATACGCATAATCTATGCACACAAAAAGCTAATCTAGTACACGGCGTCTACAGGCACACAGTGATGTGAGTGGGAGTGACAGGTGTCAGAAAGGCACATTCTGATGTACTAATGAGAGTTCTTGGCACGCAGACAACCCTGACTCACAATGGAGGACACACACACACACACTCTCTCTCTCTGCAGAGTAAACAGCAAACACTGAGAAAGATGCACCCAGACTGACATTCACACACATTACTGATGGTGAAAAAGAGTGAATGAGTAACAGAGTGTCTCTGAGGCTCCTGTACCTTGGTTGTCCAGGGGGGTTGTGGGCCAGGTTGAGTGAGTGGATCACAGAGGCAGGGTTTTCAGACAGAGCTGTCGCCATTTTCTGAGGGAAATCTCTAAAAGAAGAAGAAGATGGATTAAATATTGTTTTGATGCTTGCTGTGAGACATTATACATCAGAGTATGTCTGAGTCATGGTAGAGAAACATCTAAAGTCAGGAGTGAAGTCAGAATGGCAAGACAAGAATAAGACAGATAAAAGAGGAGATGAAAGAGAGAAATGACATTTCAGGAGGATGGGAGGAGTCTCACGATTTGAGGCCAGCGTTCTCCAGAGTGAGTTCTTCCAGACTGCTGGACTTACTGACGGTGTGAAGGACCTGCTCCACCACCTCTGACCCCTGGGGTGACACAGAGAGAGACTGTTACATGAACAGGCCCAGCTCCTGTTCTAACCAACTAGGAAAGAATGAAAACCTGGTAGCCTTGTCTAAACACAGACTGCATATCACATGCAATCAGTAATGTAGAGTGGATAGTTACAATGCGCATGTCTTTGCAGTAGAGTTTGGTGAACCAAGTGTTGTACGCCATGGAAGCAACCATCACCGCCAGGTCCCTGAAATGGACACACACAAACACACACAATTTCAGCCTTAGATTTTAAAAAATGAAATAATACATTCCTACAGCCAAACAAAAAAAATTATCCAGCAAAACTATTCATCAGAGAGAGCCCTAGGGATGGATTGAGAAATGATGTATGATTCTCCAGCACATTCTCCCTGTTGGGGTGGTGGGAAAGAGCGAGATAGATCTAAACTGATAGCGAAGGAAGGAGAGAGGGCAGAGAGGAGGATCGATGGGTTGACTGAGGGAGGCCAGGTCAGTGGATTACTCAGTGTGAGGTTCCACAGAGCCATGTTTTGATCCTAGCCAACGGCCTAAAACCGTTTTATCCTGCCCAACACACCATGTGTCCAGTAGGAAGGAGAGACAGGGGGATGCAGGGAGATAGACACACAGGGGGACAGAGGGAGAGAGAGACAAGGTGATGGAGGGCGAGAGACAGAGGGAAAGCGAGGTGATGGAGGGAAAGCGAGTGAGACAGAGGGAAAGAGGGGGAGAGAGAGACAGAGGGACAGAAGGAGAGAGACACAGGGACGAAGGGAGAGAGACAGGGAGGGAGACGGGGAAAGAGGGAGAGAGACAGGGAGAGAGACGGCGCGAGAGACAGGGGGACGGTGGGCGAGAGACAGTTGGACGGAGGGCGAGAGACAGTGGGACGGAGGGCGAGAGACAGTTGGATGGAAGGAAAGAGGCTGAGAGTGAGAGAGGAAGCAGCAAACAGGGGGACGGAGGGCGAGAGAGACAGGGGGACGGAGGGAGAGAGACAGTTGGATGGAAGGACAGAGGCTGAGAGTGAGAGAGGAAGTGGCGGAGAGAGGAAGCAGCAAACAGGGGGACGGAGGGAGAGAGAGACAGGGGGACGGAGGGAAAGTGAGAGAGACAGAGGGAAAGAGGGGGAGAGAGAGACAGAGGGACAGAAGGAGAGAGACACAGGGACGAAGGGAGAGAAACAGGGAGGGAGACGGGGAAAGAGGGAGAGACAGGGGGACGGAGGGCGAGAGACAGGGGACGGAGGGCGAGAGACAGTGGGACGGAGGGCGAGAGACAGTGGGACGCAGGGGGAGAGACAGTGGGACGGAGGGGGAGAGACAGTGGGGACGCAGGGGGAGAGACAGGGGACGGGGGTGAGAGACAGGGGACGGAGGGCGAGAGACAGGGGGGGGGGCGGGGGCGAGAGACAGGGGGACGGGGGCGCGAGAGACAGGGGGACGGGGGCGAGAGACAGGGGGACGGGGGCGAGAGACAGGGGGACGGAGGGCGAGAGACAAGGGGACGGAGGGCGAGAGACAGGGGACGGAGGGCGAGAGACAGGGGGACGGAGGGCGAGAGACAGGGGGACGGAGGGCGAGAGACAGGGGGACGGAGCGCGAGAGACAGGGGACGGAGGGAGAGAGACAGGGGGACGGAGGGCAAGAGACAGGGGGACGGAGGGCAAGAGACAGGGGGACGGAGGGCAAGAGACAGGGGGACGGAGGGCAAGAGACAGGGGACGGAGGGCGAGAGACAGGGGGACGGAGGGCGAGAGACAGGGGGACGGAGGGCAAGAGACAGGGGGACAGAGGGCAAGAGACAGGGGGACAGAGGGCAAGAGACAGGGGGACGGAGGGCAAGAGACAGGGGGACGGAAGGAAAGAGGCTGAGAGTGAGAGAGAAAGTGGCAGAGAGAGGAAGCAGCAAACAGAGACCAACAGAGAGAAAGTGCAACAGATTACGAGAGATAGAGCTCTTTAAGGGAAATGCACTCAATTACATTAGGGGCCAGTCCAGTGTATGGCTGAGGGCTGTGTTCTCAATTCACATGCCATCATGGAGAGGACTTCCCTCTGGCTGGCCAAATGATGTGTGTGGTATGCGTGTGTGTACACTCCACAACCTCTCCCAATGCTCCCCACCAGCCAACAGCAGCACCATCTTACCCTTGGTTACTGGCACGATTTCCCTGAATCAAACAATTCCATTAAAAGGGTGAGCTTCTCTTCTAGTCCATGTCTATGAGCTCTATCTAACCCCTTGGGGCCTGTAGGGCACGAGAGCATGACAGACTGCCAGCTATAATCCAGAGATACACACACACAGGAACCAGGTTTAGCTGTGGGGGTGAAGTTTGAACCCCCTGGGCTATTCCTGCAGGGCCAGACAGGCAGCAGAGAGAGAAAGGTGTACACAGGAAGAATGAAATGAAATACAGTAGAAGAGTACAGCAGTCAGCAGACAAAGCATGGTGTCGGAGGCTGTAACTGTAGAAGGCAGAAATCAGAAGACATTGGGGGAATGTGAAATGACAGCCCAGAGTGATGCACCACAAATGCCTCCTGGTAGGGAGACGGGGAAGTCGGACAGTCAGAGGGTCAACCTACAGGACGTGCTGGAACTAGAGCACCTGGCAGTCACTTCATAGGACTACAGTCAAGTCTCAAATCACCTGCATATTATTCTCATGTCATATTCACATCACAGAAAAGGTGGTGTATTTGTTATGCTGCCAAAGCAGCAGCTGCTCTTCGTGGGGTCCAGCAAAATGAAGGCAGTTTATACAATTTTAAAGACATTACAATACATTCACAGACTTCACAACACACTGTTGTACTCCACCACTACCACATATCTACAGTAATAAATCCATGTGTATGTATAGTGCGTACGTTATCGTGTGTGTGTGTGTGTGTTGCTTCACAGTCCCGCTGTTCCATAAGGTTAAAAAAAGTGTTTTAAATGTAATTACCTGATGTTAGAACAGTTAGAACAGAACAGGTGGTGTACCTGCTGTCCAGGGTTACAGAACCTTACAGGTGGTGTACCTGCTGTCCAGGGTTACAGAACCTTACAGGTGGTGTACCTGGAACCTGGTGGTGTACCTGCTGTCCAGGGTTACAGAACCTTACAGGTGGTGTACCTGCTGTCCAGGGTTACAGAACCTTACAGGTGGTGTACCTGCTGTCCAGGGTTACAGAACCTTACAGGTGGTGTACCTGCTGTCCAGGGTTACAGAACCTTACAGGTGGTGAACCTGCTGTCCAGGGTTACAGAACCTTACAGGTGGTGAACCTGCTGTCCAGGGTTACAGAACCTTACAGGTGGTGTACCTGCTGTCCAGGGTTACTGAACCTTACAGGTGGTGTACCTGCTGTCCAGGGTTACAGAACCTTACAGGTGGTGAACCTGCTGTCCAGGGTTACAGAACCTTACGGGTGGTGTACCTGCTGTCCAGGGTTACAGAACCTTACAGGTGGTGAACCTGCTGTCCAGGGTTACAGAACCTTACAGGTGGTGAACCTGCTGTCCAGGGTTAGGGTTATAGAACAGGTGGTGTAGCTGCTGTCCAGGGTTACAGAACATTACAGGTGGTGTACCTGCTGTCCAGAGTTACAGAACATTACAGGTGGTGTACCTGCTGTCCAGAGTTACAGAACATTACAGGTGGTGTACCTGCTATCCCGGGTTACAGAACAGGTGGTGTACCTGCTGTCCAGGGTTACAGAACAGAACAAGTGGTGTACCTGCTGTCCAGGTGGCTGAAGTCCAACAGGTTGAACTCCCTGTTGTCTTGAGAGTGATAGATGGTGTCCACATCCTGAGCGAGAGAGAGAGAAGCAGGTTACAAATGCTGTATGATGATGCCAGCGACACCATAATACAACTCCATTAACTTCTTGGTGACAGGGGGCAGTATTTTCACGTCCGGATGAAACGCATGCCCAAATTCAACTGCCTCCTACTCATCCCCAGAAGATCACCAGAAGATATGCATATCATTAGTAGATTTGCATAGACAATACTCTGAAGTTTCTAAAACTGTTTGAATCATGTCTGTGAGTATAACAGAACTTATGTAGCAGGAGAAACCCTGAGGAAAAAAACTATTTTCAATGGGATTTCATTGGGAATCTAGATTTATAAGGGACCTTCTTCCAGTTCCTACCGCTTCCACTGGATGTCACCATTCTTTAGAAATTGGCTAAGGTTTTTCCTTTGTGTAATGAAGAAGTAGCCCTGTTCAAAACGAGGGTCACTTCAAGTGTACTGTTGTTAGAGGCGCGTGACCAGAAAGGTAGCGTCAGTTTGTTTTCTTCCTGTATTGAACACAGACCATCCTGTCTTCAATTTGATCGATTATTTACTTTAAAAAATATCTAAAGTGGTATTACAAAAGTAGTTTGAAATGTTTTGGCAAAGTTTACAGGTAACATTTGAGATATTTTCTAGTCATGTTGCGCAAGTTGGAGGGTTGAACCTGCAGGGTTGAAATATGTTTTCTCTCTTTTGTTGACGGCGGTGCTATCCTCAGATAATAGCATCATTTGCTTTCGCCGAAAAGCCCTTTTGAAATCTGACATGTTGCCTGGATTCACAGCACATGTAGCTTTAATTTGGTATCTTACATGTGTGATTTCATGAAAGTTAGATTTTTATAGTAATTTATTTGAATTTGGCGCTCTGCATTTTCTCTAGATTTTGGCCAAGTGGGACGCTAGCCCACATATCCCAGAGAGGTTAATTGAGTACTACATCCGGTGGATGTATTGTGGATGTGGTACAGAGTGGTATTCTATTTTTCTTTTTTTGTCTTCAAAATGTTCCCCCCCCCAATTTCATGATTACGATCTTGTCTCATCGCTGCAAGCCGCGCTTCTTAACACCTGCTCGCTTACTGTAAACCGGAAGCCAGCTTCACCAATGTGTCAGATGAATCGCTGTTCAACTGACGACTGAAGTCAGCCTGCAGGCGCCCAGCCCACCACAAGGAGTCGCTAGAACGCGATGAACCAAGCAAAGCCCCCCCGGCCAAACCCTCCCCAAACCCGGACGATGCTGGGCCAATTGTGTGCCACCATATGAGACTCCCAGTCACTTCCGGTTGTGACACAGCCTGGGATCGAACCCAAGACTATTGTGATGCCGCAACACTGCGACGCCTTAGAACACTACGCCACTTGGGAGGCCCACAGAGTGGTATTCTTACCCACTGCACTTCCTCCTTACAGCCGATGCCATTATAGTCACACAGAGCTGCGTAGGTCTCAGAGAAACCGCCTGAGAGAGCAAAAGTGAGGAGAGGAAAAGGAGAAGTGGCAAGAGATGAAAGAGAAACAGAACAAGAGGGGGGGAAGTAAATATTGAGGTGAGATTAAAGACAACATCATGAAAGAACTTCAGTTAAAATAGATTAAAATCATAACTGATCAGATACAGTCATAGATTCATTAATTCATGAATGAATACAATTATGCTCGAGGTGAATTTAAAAAGTGTCACTGACTGAACAGATTGAGTGAGTGAGTGAGTGAGTGAGTGACCCGGATGAATTAAATTAATCTCTCTGGGATATGTGGGCTAGCGTCCCACTTTGGCCAAAATCTAGAGAAAATGCAGAGCGCCAAATTCAAATAAATTACTATAAAAATCTAACTTTCATGAAATCACACATGTAAGATACCAAATTAAAGCTACATGCTGTGAATCCAGGCAACATGTCAGATTTCAAAAGGGCTTTTTCACAAAGCAAATTATGCTATTATCTGAGGATAGCACCGCCGTCAACAAAAGAGAAAGATATTTCAACCCTGCAGGTTCAACCCTCCAACACGCAACATGACTAGAAAATATCTCAAAATGTTACCTGTAAACTTTGCCAAAACATTTAAACTACTTTTGTAATACCACTTTAGATATTTTTTAAAGTAAATAATCGATCAAATTGAAGACAGGATGGTCTGTGTTCAATACAGGAAGAAAAACAAACTGACGCTACCTTTCTGGTCACGCCTCTAACAACAGTACACTTGGAAGTGACCCTCGTTTTGAACAGGGCTACTTCTTCATTACACACAAAGGAAAAACCTTAGCCAATTTCTAAAGAATGGTGACATCCAGTGGAAGGAAACTGGAAGAAGGTCCCTTATAAATCTAGATTCCCAATGAAATCCCATTGAAAATAGTTTTTTTCCTCAGGGTTTCTCCTGCTACATAAGTTCTGTTATACTCACAGACATGATTCAAACAGTTTTAGAAACTTCAGAGTATTGTCTATGCAAATCTACTAATGATATGCATATCTTCTGGTGATCTTCTGGGGATGAGTAGGAGGCAGTTGAATTTGGGCATGCGTTTCATCCGGACGTGAAAATACTGCCCCCTGTCACCAAGAAGTTAATGGGGCTGTATTATGGTGTCGCTGGCATCATCATACAGCATTTGTAACCTGCTTCTCTCTCTCTCGCTCAGGATGTGGGACACCCATCTATCACTCTCAAGACAACAGGGAGTTCAACCTGTTGGACTTCAGCCACCTGGACAGCAGGTACACCACTTGTTCTGTTCTGTAACCCTGGACAGCAGGTACACCACCTGTTCTGTAACCCGGGATAGCAGGTACACCACCTGTAATGTTCTGTAACTCTGGACAGCAGGTACACCACCTGTAATGTTCTGTAACCCTGGACAGCAGGTACACCTGTAATGTTCTGTAACCCTGACAGCAGCTACACCACCTGTTCTATAACCCTAACCCTGGACAGCAGGTTCACGACCTGTAAGGTTCTGTAACCTGGACAGCAGGTTCACCACCTGTAAAGGTTCTGTAACCCTGGACAGCAGGTACACCACCCGTAGGTTCTGTAACCCTGGACAGCAGGTTCACCACCTGTAAGGTTCTGTAACCCTGACAGCAGGTACACCACCTGTAAGGTTCAGTAACCCTGACAGCAGGTACACCACCTGTAAGGTTCTGTAACCCTGACAGCAGGTTCACCACCTGTAAGGTTCTGTAACCCTGGACAGCAGGTTCACCACCTGTAAGGTTCTGTAACCCTGGACAGCAGGTACACCACCTGTAAGGTTCTGTAACCCTGGACAGCAGGTACACCACCTGTACGGTTCTGTAACCCTGGACAGCAGGTACACCACCTGTAAGGTTCTGTAACCCTGGACAGCAGGTACACCACCTGTAAGGTTCTGTAACCCTGGACAGCAGGTACACCACCTGTAAGGTTCTGTAACCCTGGACAGCAGGTACACCACCTGTAAGGTTCTGTAACCCTGGACAGCAGGTACACCACCTGTTCTGTTCTAACTGTTCTAACATCAGGTAATTACATTTAAAACACTTTTTTTAACCTTATGGAACAGCGGGACTGTGAAGCAACACACACACACACACACGATAACGTACGCACTATACATACACATGGATTTATTACTGTAGATATGTGGTAGTGGTGGAGTACAACAGTGTGTTGTGAAGTCTGTGAATGTATTGTAATGTCTTTAAAATTGTATAAACTGCCTTCATTTTGCTGGACCCCACGAAGAGCAGCTGCTGCTTTGGCAGCATAACAAATACACCACCTTTTCTGTGATGTGAATATGACATGAGAATAATATGCAGGTGATTTGAGACTTGACTGTAGTCCTATGAAGTGACTGCCAGGTGCTCTAGTTCCAGCACGTCCTGTAGGTTGACCCTCTGACTGTCCGACTTCCCCGTCTCCCTACCAGGAGGCATTTGTGGTGCATCACTCTGGGCTGTCATTTCACATTCCCCCAATGTCTTCTGATTTCTGCCTTCTACAGTTACAGCCTCCGACACCATGCTTTGTCTGCTGACTGCTGTACTCTTCTACTGTATTTCATTTCATTCTTCCTGTGTACACCTTTCTCTCTCTGCTGCCTGTCTGGCCCTGCAGGAATAGCCCAGGGGGTTCAAACTTCACCCCCACAGCTAAACCTGGTTCCTGTGTGTGTGTATCTCTGGATTATAGCTGGCAGTCTGTCATGCTCTCGTGCCCTACAGGCCCCAAGGGGTTAGATAGAGCTCATAGACATGGACTAGAAGAGAAGCTCACCCTTTTAATGGAATTGTTTGATTCAGGGAAATCGTGCCAGTAACCAAGGGTAAGATGGTGCTGCTGTTGGCTGGTGGGGAGCATTGGGAGAGGTTGTGGAGTGTACACACGCATACCACACACACATCATTTGGCCAGCCAGAGGGAAGTCCTCTCCATGATGGCATGTGAATTGAGAACACAGCCCTCAGCCATACACTGGACTGGCCCCTAATGTAATTGAGTGCATTTCCCTTAAAGAGCTCTATCTCTCGTAATCTGTTGCACTTTCTCTCTGTTGGTCTCTGTTTGCTGCTTCCTCTCTCTGCCACTTTCTCTCTCTCACTCTCAGCCTCTTTCCTTCCGTCCCCCTGTCTCTGCCCTCCGTCCCCCTGTCTCTTGCCCTCTGTCCCCCTGTCTCTTGCCCTCTGTCCCCTGTCTCTTGCCCTCCGTCCCCCTGTCTCTCGCCCTCCGTCCCCCTGTCTCTCGCCCTCCGTCCCCTGTCTCTTGCCCTCCGTCCCCTGTCTCTTGCCCTCCGTCCCCTGTCTCTTGCCCTCCGTCCCCTGTCTCTTGCCCTCCGTCCCCCTGTCTCTCCCTCCGTCCCCTGTCTCTCGCGCTCCGTCCCCCTGTCTCTCGCCCTCCGTCCCCCTGTCTCTCGCCCTCCGTCCCCTGTCTCTCGCCCTCCGTCCCCTGTCTCTCGCCCTCCGTCCCTTGTCTCGCCCTCCGTCCCCTGTCTCTCGCCCCCGTCCCCCTGTCTCTCGCCCCCGTCCCCCTGTCTCTCGCCCCCGTCCCCTGTCTCGCCCCCGTCCCCCTGTCTCTCGCCCTCCGTCCCCTTGTCTCTCACACCAGTCCCCCTGTCTCTCCCCTGCGTCCCCACTGTCTCTCCCCCTGCGTCCCACTGTCTCTCCCCTGCGTCCCACTGTCTCTCGCCCTCCGTCCCACTGTCTCTCGCCCTCCGTCCCCCTGTCTCTCGCCCTCCGTCCCCCTGTCTCTCTCCTCTTTCCCCCGTCTCCCTCCCTGTTTCTCCCCTTCGTCCCTGTGTCTCTCTCCTTCTGTCCCTCTGTCTCTCTCTCTCCCTCTTTCCTCTGTCTCTCTCACTTTCCCTCCGTCCCCCTGTCTCTCTCTCCTCCGTCCCCCTGTTTGCTGCTTCCTCTCTCCGCCACTTCCTCTCTCACTCTCAGCCTCTGTCCTTCCATCCAACTGTCTCTCTCCCTCCGTCCCCCTGTCTCTCTCGCCCTCCGTCCCCCTGTTTGCTGCTTCCTCTCTCACTCTCAGCCTCTTTCCTTCCATCCAACTGTCTCTCGCCCTCCGTCCCACTGTCTCTCGCCCTCCGTCCAACTGTCTCTCGCCCACCGTCCCCCTGTCTCTCGCGCCGTCTCTCTCCCTGTCTCTCTCCCTCTTTCCCCGTCTCCCTCCCTGTCTCTCTCCCTTCGTCCCTGTGTCTCTCTCCTTCTGTCCCTCTGTCTCTCTCTCCCCTCTTCCCTCTGTCTCACTCGCTTCCTCCATCACCTCGCTTTCCCTCTGTCTCTCGCCCTCCATCACCTTGTCTCTCTCTCCCTCTGTCCCCCTGTGTGTCTATCTCCCTGCATCCCCCTGTCTCTCCTTCCTACTGGACACATGGTGTGTTGGGCAGGATAAAACGGTTTTAGGCCGTTGGCTAGGATCAAAACATGGCTCTGTGGAACCTCACACTGAGTAATCCACTGACCTGGCCTCCCTCAGTCAACCCATCGATCCTCCTCTCTGCCCTCTCTCCTTCCTTCGCTATCAGTTTAGATCTATCTCGCTCTTTCCCACCACCCCAACAGGGAGAATGTGCTGGAGAATCATACATCATTTCTCAATCCATCCCTAGGGCTCTCTCTGATGAATAGTTTTGCTGGATAATTTTTTTTGTTTGGCTGTAGGAATGTATTATTTCATTTTTTTAAATCTAAGGCTGAAATTGTGTGTGTTTGTGTGTGTCCATTTCAGGGACCTGGCGGTGATGGTTGCTTCCATGGCGTACAACACTTGGTTCACCAAACTCTACTGCAAAGACATGCGCATTGTAACTATCCACTCTACATTACTGATTGCATGTGATATGCAGTCTGTGTTTAGACAAGGCTACCAGGTTTTCATTCTTTCCTAGTTGGTTAGAACAGGAGCTGGGCCTGTTCATGTAACAGTCTCTCTCTGTGTCACCCCAGGGGTCAGAGGTGGTGGAGCAGGTCCTTCACACCGTCAGTAAGTCCAGCAGTCTGGAAGAACTCACTCTGGAGAACGCTGGCCTCAAATCGTGAGACTCCTCCCATCCTCCTGAAATGTCATTTCTCTCTTTCATCTCCTTTTATCTGTCTTATTCTTGTCTTGCCATTCTGACTTCACTCCTGACTTTAGATGTTTCTCTACCATGACTCAGACATACTCTGATGTATAATGTCTCACAGCAAGCATCAAAACAATATTTAATCCATCTTCTTTCTTCTTTTAGAGATTTCCCTCAGAAAATGGCGACAGCTCTGTCTGAAAACCCTGCCTCTGTGATCCACTCACTCAACCTGGCCCACAACCCCCTGGACAACCAAGGTACAGGAGCCTCAGAGACACTCTGTTACTCATTCACTCTTTTTCACCATCAGTAATGTGTGTGAATGTCAGTCTGGGTGCATCTTTCTCAGTGTTTGCTGTTTACTCTGCAGAGAGAGAGAGTGTGTGTGTGTGTGTCCTCCATTGTGAGTCAGGGTTGTCTGCGTGCCAAGAACTCTCATTAGTACATCAGAATGTGCCTTTCTGACACCTGTCACTCCCACTCACATCACTGTGTGCCTGTAGACGCCGTGTACTAGATTAGCTTTTTGTGTGCATAGATTATGCGTATGTGTGCGCATATGTGTATGTGTTGATTTTGCTGACCATGTACACACTACCAATCAAAGTTTTAGAAAACCTACTCATTCAAGGGTTTTGATTTTATTTTTACTATTTTCTACATTGTAGAATAATAGTGAAGACTTTAAAACTATGAAATAACACATAAAGGAATCATGTAGTAACCAAAAAAGTGTTATACAAGATTCTTCAAAGTAGCTACCCTTTGCCTTGATGACAGCTTTGCACACTCTTGGCATTCTCTCAACCAGCATCACCTGGAATGCTTTTCCAACAGTCTTGAAGGAGTTCCCACATATGCTGAGCACTTCTTGGCTGCTTTTCCTTCACGCTTTTATTTATTTTATTTTTTATTTCACCTTTATTTAACCAGGTAGGCCAGTTGAGAACCAGTTCTCATTTACAACTGCGTCCTGGCCAAGATAAAACAAAGCGGTGTGACAAAAACAACAACACATGGGATACACAAACGTACAGTCAATAACACAATAGAAAAATCTGTACAGTATGTGCAAATGAAGTAAGGATAGGCAATAAATAGGCTCATCCCAAATCATCTCAATTTGGTTGAGGTTGCGGGATTGTGGCGACCAGGCCATCTGATGCAGCACTCCATCACTCTCCTTTTTGGTAAAATAGCCCTTACACAGTCTGGAGGTGTGTGGTTCATTGTCCGGTTCAAAAACAAATGATAGTCCCACTAAGCCCAAACCAGATGGGATATCGTATTGCTGCAGAATGCTGTGGTAGCCATGCTGGTTAAGTGTGCCTTGAATTCTAAATAAATCACAGACAGTGTCACCAGCAAGACACCCCCACACATAACACCTCCTCTTCCATGCTTTATGGTGTGAAATACACATGCAGAGATCATCCGTTCACCCACACAACGTCTCACAAAGACATGGGGGTTGGAACCAAGAATCTCCCATTTGGACTCCAGACCAAAGGACACATTTCCACCGGTCAAATCAAATCAAATCTAATTTTATTTGTCACATACACATGGTTAGCAGATGTTAATGCGAGTGTAGCGAAATGCTTGTGCTTCTAGTTCCGACAATGCAGTGATAACCAACAAGTAATCTAACTAACAATTCCAAAACTACTGTCTTATACACAGTGTAAGGGGATAAGGAACATGTACATAAGGATATATGAATGAGTGATGGTACAGAGCAGCATACAGTAGATGGTATCGAGTACAGTATATACATATGAGATGAGTGTGTAGACAAAGTAAACAAAGTGGCATAGTTAAAGTGGCTAGTGATACATGTGTTACATAAGGATGCAGTCGATGATGTAGAGTACAGTATATACATATGCATATGAGATGAATAATGTAGGGTAAGTAACATTATATAAGGTAGCATTGTTTAAAGTGGCTAGTGATATATTTACATCATTTCCCATCAATTCCCATTATTAAAATGGCTGGAGTTGGGTCAGTGTCAATGACAGTGTGTTGGCAGCAGCCACTCAGTGTTAGTGGTGGCTGTTTAACAGTCTGATGGCCTTGAGATAGAAGCTGTTTTTCAGTCTCTCGGTCCCAGCTTTGATGCACCTGTACTGACCTCGCCTTCTGGATGATAGCGGGGTGAACAGGCAGTGGTTCGGGTGGTTGATGTCCTTGATGATCTTTATGGCCTTCCTGTAACAACGGGTGGTGTAGGTGTCCTGGAGGGCAGGTAGTTTGCCCCCGGTGATGCGTTGTGCAGTCCTCACTACCCTCTGGAGAGCCTTACGGTTGAGGGCGGAGCAGTTGCCGTACCAGGCGGTGATACAGCCCGCCAGGATGCTCTCGATTGTGCATCTGTAGAAGTTTGTGAGTGCTTTTGGTGACAAGCCGAATTTCTTCAGCCTCCTGAGGTTGAATAGGCGCTGCTGCGCCTTCTTCACGACGCTGTCAGTGTGAGTGGACCAATTCAGTTTGTCTGTGATGTGTATGCCGAGGAACTTAAAACTAGCTACCCTCTCCACTACTGTTCCATCGATGTGGATAGGGGGTGTTCCCTCTGCTGTTTCCTGAAGTCCACAATCATCTCCTTAGTTTTGTTGACGTTGAGTGTGAGGTTATTTTCCTGACACCACACTCCGAGGGCCCTCACCTCCTCCCTGTAGGCCGTCTCGTCGTTGTTGGTAATCAAGCCTACCACTGTTGTGTCGTCCGCAAACTTGATGATTGAGTTGGAGGCGTGCGTGGCCACGCAGTCGTGGGTGAACAGGGAGTACAGGAGAGGGCTCAGAACGCACCCTTGTGGGGCCCCGTGTTGAGGATCAGCGGGGAGGAGATGTTGTTGCCTACCCTCACCACCTGGGGGCGGCCCGTCAGGAAGTCCAGTACCCAGTTGCACAGGGCGGGGTCGAGACCCAGGGTCTCGAGCTTGATGACGAGCTTGGAGGGTACTATGGTGTTGAATGCCGAGCTGTAGTCGATGAACAGCATTCTCACATAGGTATTCCTCTTGTCCAGGTGGGTTAGGGCAGTGTGCAGTGTGGTTGAGATTGCATCGTCTGTGGACCTATTTGGGCGGTAAGCAAATTGGAGTGGGTCTAGGGTGT
>NC_060194.1:33627217-33633172 GCF_021184085.1 Oncorhynchus gorbuscha | reverse complement strand
GGAAAGATGCAGAGATGGGAGTTGGGTGACGCAGAAGAACATGGGAAGAGGATGTTCACACAAAAAGGATTAGTTAGCTAAATGTAGCGTCTCCTCAGATCATTACAGCTTCATAAACATACATTAATCAGCTTATTTTTTAAGTCAGATTACATTGTCAATGCCATACAACATAGCGCTCAAGCATATGATCAGGCGAATCACAAATGCCTTTTCAATGTCACATTGATCAAGACAGTAGATGCAATGTTGTATACTGTACAGCAAAGGGTTGCTATGTGCTATTGTATAGCACTGATGAGATGGAAATTCTACCAATGGTGGCCACCACCACATTAGTCGATAATTGAGTTGCTATATATGATGTTAACTGATATGGACACATTTTCTATGGGTTTACTGACCCAACTACTAAATGACATGTGCAGGGGCACATGGTTTGAAATAGCAACACTCAAAACTCAAGTGTCTCCCTGTGCAGCATTAGTGTCATACAAAGGATATGTGCGGTCATAAGTTTTCCAGCGCTGTACGAACAAGCCAGAAGACTTACTGAGACCGCTCTGGAGCATTCTGTGGCCCTCATCAAGCTAGGCTACTCAAATACATATATGGTGTGATGGGAGCATTAGTGTTGCTTAATACATGCAGGTTTATGGTCAGACTGGAGGGTACTGTGACGGATTGTTAGGACAGAGGGGAGAATTCTCGCATGGATGCTTCTATTTAACAATCAGAGAGAGCGATTGGCTCTCTGTGGTGCTCTAAAACAGGAACAGATGGGGGGGTGTGTGAAAGGACAGTGTGAAGGGGGTGACTAGGGGCATTGGGGGTTTATGTGGGGGAGACAAACAGAGGGAGAGATAGGGGGTTGGGGGAGAGAGAGAGAGAGAGAGAGAGAGAGAGAGAGAGAGAGAGAGAGAGAGAGAGAGAGAGAGAGAGAGAGAGAGAGAGAGAAGAAAGAGAGACAGAGAGAGAGAGAGAGGGAGAGGGAGAGAGAGGGAGACGAGAGAGAGAGACAAAGAGAGATAAAGAGAGAGATGCAGGGTAAGAGATTGGGGAGATAGTGAAAGACAGTGAAAGGGAGAGAGAGTGAAAGACAGTGAAAGGGAGAGAGAGTGAAAGACAGTGAAAGGGAGAGAGAGTGAAAGACAGTGAAAGGGAGAGAGAGTGAAAGACAGTGAAAGGGAGAGAGAGTGAAAGACAGTGAAAGGGAGAGAGAGTGAACGACAGTGAAAGGGAGAGAGAGTGAACGACAGTGAAAGGAGAGAGAGTGAAAGACAGTGAAAGGGAGAGAAGTGAACGACAGTGAAAGGGAGAGAGTGAAAGACAGTGAAAGGGAGAGAGAGTGAAAGACAGTGAAAGGGAGAGAGTGAAAGACAGTGAAAGGGAGAGAGAGTGAAAGACAGTGAAAGGGAGAGAGTGAAAAGACAGTGAAAGGGAGAGAGAGTGAAAGACAGTGAAAGGGAGAGAGAGTGAAAGACAGTGAAAGGGAGAGAGAGTGAAAGACAGTGAAAGGAGAGAGAGTGAAAGACAGTGAAAGGAGAGAGAGTGAAAGACAGTGAAAGGGAGAGAGTGAAAGACAGTGAAAGGGAGAGAGTGAACGACAGTGAAAGGAGAGAGAGTGAACGACAGTGAAAGGAGAGAGAGTGAAAGACAGTGAAAGGGAGAGAGAGTGAAAGACAGTGAAAGGGAGAGAAGTGAAAGACAGTGAAAGGGGAGAGAGTGAAAGACAGTGAAAGGGAGAGAGTGAAAGACAGTGAAAGGGAGAGAGTGAAAGACAGTGAAAGGGAGAGAGAGTGAAAGACAGTGAAAGGGAGAGAGTGAAAGACAGTGAAAGGGAGAGAGAGTGAAAGACAGTGAAAGGGAGAGAGAGTGAAAGACAGTGAAAGGGAGAGAGAGTGAAAGACAGTGAAAGGGAGAGAGAGTGAAAGACAGTGAAAGGGAGAGAGAGTGAAAGACAGTGAAAGGGAGAGAGAGTGAAAGACAGTGAAAGGGAGAGAGAGTGAAAGACAGTGAAAGGGAGAGAGAGTGAAAGACAGTGAACGGGAGAGAGAGTGAAAGACAGTGAACGGGAGAGAGAGTGAAAGACAGTGAACGGGAGAGAGAGTGAAAGACAGTGAACGGGAGAGAGAGTGAAAGACAGTGAAAGGGAGAGAGAGTGAAAGACAGTGAAAGGGAGAGAGAGTGAAAGACAGTGAAAGGAGAGAGAGTGAAAGACAGTGAAAGAGAGAGAGAGTGAAAGACAGTGAAAGGGAGAGAGAGTGAAAGACAGTGAAAGGAGAGAGAGTGAAAGACAGTGAAAGGGAGAGAGAGTGAAAGACAGTGAACGGGAGAGAGAGTGAAAGACAGTGAACGGGAGAGAGAGTGAAAGACAGTGAACGGGAGAGAGAGTGAAAGACAGTGAACGGGAGAGAGAGTGAAAGACAGTGAACGGGAGAGAGAGTGAAAGACAGTGAACGGGAGAGAGAGTGAAAGACAGTGAACGGGAGAGAGAGTGAAAGACAGTGAAAGGGAGAGAGAGTGAAAGACAGTGAAAGGGAGAGAGTGAAAGACAGTGAAAGGGAGAGAGTGAAAGACAGTGAAAGGGAGAGAGTGAAAGACAGTGAAAGGGAGAGAGAGTGAAAGACAGTGAAAGGGAGAGAGAGTGAAAGAGAGTGCAAGGGAGAGAGAGTGAAAGAGAGTGAAAGGGAGAGAGTGAAAGACAGTGCAAGGGAGAGAGAGTGAAAGACAGTGAAAGGGAGAGAGAGTGAAAGAGAGTGAAAGGGAGAGAGAGTGAAAGACAGTGAAAGGGAGAGAGAGTGAAAGACAGTGAAAGGGAGAGAGAGTGAAAGACAGTGAAAGGGAGAGAGGGTGAAAGACAGTGAAAGGGAGAGAGTGAACAACAGTGAAAGGGAGAGAGAGTGAAAGACAGTGAAAGGGAGAGAGAGTGAAAGACAGTGAAAGGGAGAGAGAGTGAAAGACAGTGAAAGGGAGAGAGAGTGAAAGACAGTGAAAGGGAGAGAGAGTGAAAGACAGTGAAAGGGAGAGAGTGAACGACAGTGAAAGGGAGAGAGTGAACGACAGTGAAAGGGAGAGAGAGTGAAAGACAGTGAAAGGGAGAGAGAGTGAAAGACAGTGAAAGGGAGAGAGAGTGAAAGACAGTGAAAGGGAGAGAGAGTGAAAGACAGTGAAAGGGAGAGAGTGAAAGACAGTGAAAGGGAGAGAGAGTGAAAGACAGTGAAAGGGAGAGAGAGTGAAAGACATTGAACGGGAGAGAGAGTGAAAGACAGTGAACGGGAGAGAGAGTGAAAGACAGTGAAAGGGAGAGAGTGAAAGACAGTGAAAGGGAGAGAGTGAAAGACAGTGAAAGGGAGAGAGTGAAAGACAGTGAAAGGGAGAGAGAGTGAAAGACAGTGAAAGGGAGAGAGAGTGAAAGACAGTGAAAGGGAGAGAGAGTGAAAGAGAGTGCAAGGGAGAGAGAGTGAACGACAGTGAAAGGGAGAGAGTGAAAGACAGTGAAAGGGAGAGAGAGTGAAAGACAGTGAAAGGGAGAGAGAGTGAAAGACAGTGAAAGGGAGAGAGAGTGAAAGACAGTGAAAGGGAGAGAGGGTGAAAGACAGTGAAAGGGAGAGAGGGTGAAAGACAGTGAAAGGGAGAGAGAGTGAAAGACAGTGAAAGGGAGAGAGAGTGAAAGACAGTGAAAGGGAGAGAGAGTGAAAGACAGTGAAAGGGAGAGAGTGAAAGACAGTGAAAGGGAGAGAGTGAACGACAGTGAAAGGGAGAGAGAGTGAAAGACAGTGAAAGGGAGAGAGAGTGAAAGACAGTGAAAGGGAGAGAGAGTGAAAGACAGTGAAAGGGAGAGAGTGAAAGACAGTGAAAGGGAGAGAGAGTGAAAGACAGTGAAAGGGAGAGAGAGTGAAAGACATTGAACGGGAGAGAGAGTGAAAGACAGTGAACGGGAGAGAGAGTGAAAGACAGTGAAAGGGAGAGAGTGAAAGACAGTGAAAGGGAAAGTGAAAGACAGTGAAAGGGAGAGAGTGAAAGACAGTGAAAGGAGAGAGTGAAAGACAGTGAAGAAAGGGAGAGAGAGTGAAAGACAGTGAAGGAGAGAGAGTGAAAGAGAGTGCAAGGGAGAGAGAGTGAGCGACAGTGAAAGGAGAGAGTGAAAGACAGTGAAAGGGAGAGAGAGTGAAAGACAGTGAAAGGGAGAGAGAGTGAAAGACAGTGAAAGGGAGAGAGAAGTGAAAGACAGTGAAAGGAGAGAGTGAAAGACAGTGAAAGGGAGAGTGAAAGACAGTGAAAGGGAGAGAGAGTGAAAAGACAATTGAAAGGGAGAAAGTGAAAAAGAAGTGAAAGGGAGAGAGAGTGAAAGACAGTGAAAGGGAGAGAGAGAGTGAAAGACAGTGAAAGGGAGAGAGAGTGAAAGGGACAGTGAAAGACAGTGAAAGAGAGTGAAAGACAGTGAAAGGAGAGAGTGAAGCGACAGTGAAAGGGGAGAGAGTGAAACGACAGTGAAAGGGAGAGAGAGTGAAAGACAGTGAAAGGGAGAGAGTGAAAAGACAGTGAAAGGGAGAGAGAGTGAAAGACAGTGAAAAGGGAGAGAGTGAAAAGACAGTGAAAGGAGAGAAGTGAAAGACAGTGAAGGGAGAGAGAGTGAAAGACAGTGAAAGGGAGAGAGTGAACGACAGTGAAAGGAGAGAGAGTGAAAAGACAGTGAAAGGGAGAGAGAGTGAAAGACAGTGAAGGAGAGAGATTGAAAGACAGTGAAAGGGAGAGAGAGTGAAAGACAGTGAAGGAAGGTGAAAAGACAGTGAAAGGGAGAGAGGGTGAAAGACAGTGAAAGGGAGAGAGAGAGTGAAAGAGAGTAAAAGGGAGAGAGAGTGAAAGACAGTGAAAGGGAGAGAGAGTGAAAGACAGTGAAAGGGAGAGAGTGAAAGACAGTGAGTGAAAAGACAGTGAAAGGAGAGAGTGAAAGACAGTGAAAGGGGAGAGAGTGAAAGACAGTGAAAGGGAGAGAGAGAGAGAGAGAGAGTGAGAGAAGAGAAGAAAAGCAGGGGATGAGGTTGGCACTGAAGGAGAGATGAACAAAGCCTGTCACCTCTCACTCTCCCGGTCTCCTTCTCTCAACTTGATGAGCTGCCAAACATCAGCATGTGTGTGTATGTGTGCATGTAGATATTCTTCTTATACATTTTGTACAATGTAATACGGCTAACGGTAAGCTAGCTAGTGAGTCATATTTGAGATACAGTGTGTGTGCGCACATGTGCCTGTGTGTTAAGAGGAGAAAGAGTGGAGAGGAAGGTTGAGCAAGACAGATGGAGTGCTGACAGGTACCTGTGTAATATACTAATATCACGGCACAAGTGGGCTACATACTCAAGAACACACACACACACACACACACACACACACACACACACACACACACACACACACACACACACACACACACACACACACACACACACACACACACACACACACACACACACACACACACACACACACACACACACACACACACACACACACACACACACACACACACACACACACACACACACACACACACACACACACACACACACACACACACACACACACACACACACACACACACACACACACACACACACACACACACACACACACACACACACACACACACACACACACACACACACACACACACACACACACACACACACACACACACACACACACACACACACACACACACACACACACACACACACACACACACACACACACACACACACACACACACACACACACACACACACACACACACCACACACACACACACACACACACACACACACACACACACACACACACACACACACACACACACACACACACACACACACACACACACACACACACACACACACACACACAGCGTGCACAAAAGGGTTAAGCTGTTATGCATTGCCATTCTCACTCCCC
>NC_060194.1:33617165-33627117 GCF_021184085.1 Oncorhynchus gorbuscha | reverse complement strand
AGGTTACAGGATGTTATGGAGGTTCCTGTGTTGTACGATATACAGTGTGCTGATCAGTGATGGCCAGGTTACAGGATGTTATGGAGGTTCCTGTGTTGTACTATATACTGTGTGCTGATCAGCGGCGGCCAGGTTACAGGATGTTATGGAGGTTCCTGTGTTGTACGATATACAGTGTGCTGATCAGTGATGGCCAGGTTACAGGATGTTATGGAGATTCCTGTGTTGTACGATATACAGTGTGCTGATCAGTGATGGCCAGGTTACAGGATGTTATGGAGGTTCCTGTGTTGTACGATATACTGTGTGCTGATCAGTGATGGCCAGGTTACAGGATGTTATGGAGGTTCCTGTGTTGTACGATATACAGTGTGCTGATCAGTGATGGCCAGGTTACAGGATGTTATGGAGGTTCCTGTGTTGTACGATATACTGTGTGCTGATCAGTGATGGCCAGGTTACAGGATGTTATGGAGGTTCCTGTGTTGTACGATATACTGTGTGCTGATCAGTGATGGCCAGGTTACAGGATGTTATGGAGGTTCCTGTGTTGTACGATATACTGTGTGCTGATCAGTGATGGCCAGGTTACAGGATGTTATGGAGGTTCCTGTGTTGTACGATATAATGTGTGCTGATCAGTGATGGCCAGGTTATAGGATGTTATGGAGGTTCCTGTGTTGTACGATATACAGTGTGCTGATCAGTGATGGCCAGGTTACAGGATGTTATGGAGGTTCCTGTGTTGTACTATATACTGTGTGCTGATCAGCGGCGGCCAGGTTACAGGATGTTATGGAGGTTCCTGTGTTGTACGATATACAGTGTGCTGATCAGTGATGGCCAGGTTACAGGATGTTATGGAGATTCCTGTGTTGTACGATATACAGTGTGCTGATCAGTGATGGCCAGGTTACAGGATGTTATGGAGGTTCCTGTGTTGTACGATATACAGTGTGCTGATCAGTGATGGTCAGGTTACAGGATGTTATGGAGATTCCTGTGTTGTACGATATACAGTGTGCTGATCAGTGATGGCCAGGTTACAGGATGTTATGGAGGTTCCTGTGTTGTACTATATACTGTGTGCTGATCAGTGATGGCCAGGTTACAGGATGTTATGGAGGTTCCTGTGTTGTATGATATACTGTGTGCTGATCAGTGATGGCCAGGTTACAGGATGCTATGGAGGTTCCTGTGTTGTACTATATACTGTGTGCTGATCAGTGATGGCCAGGTTACAGGATGTTATGGAGGTTCCTGTGTTGTACGATATACTGTGTGCTGATCAGTGATGGCCAGGTTACAGGATGTTATGGAGGTTCCTGTGTTGTACGATATAATGTGTGCTGATCAGTGATGGCCAGGTTACAGGATGTTATGGAGGTTCCTGTGTTGTACGATATACTGTGTTCTGATCAGTGATGGCCAGGTTACAGGATGTTATGGAGGTCCCTGTGTTGTACGATATACTGTGTGCTGATCAGTGATGGCCAGGTTACAACGCATGTCTTGAGAAGACACTTCTCCTCAGACAAGGACCTCCCGGCCCAGAGATTGGCTGGCCTTTCATCATGTCAGACAGCACTGTGGTAATGGTGGCAGGAGCTTCATTAAGGGCCTCGTTAAATCCCCCCGTTAAGCCACGTCATTAAGGATCGGTCATTAATGACCCTTGGTTAAGAACCCTGAGTGATGAATCTTCTCTTCTGGTGATCTTGGCCAGCTGACTGTGCAGGCCAATTAGGCCAAACCAAAACACCCAGGATGAAGGTAGAATAACTCCAAGCTAAAACTCCCAAAATAACTAATACAGGGTGTACTATAAGTGCAGTATTCCTGACAACCTTAAAGGCCCCCAGTATCAGTGACAACTTTAAAGACCCCCAGGTGTTACACAGTGACTCAGGTCTCAAGTATATTCCCAATCCTGCTCCCTTCCCACAACATTGTTTAGCTGCCAATTTATTTAGAATAAAGTGGTAGTAAGACTAGGAGCATTACCCTCTGCTTTCCAATTTCTATAAATTATTCTGTAAATTGGCAGTGAAATCATGTTTGGAAGGAGGTATGACATAATAAACTCAGCAAAAAGGTCTTGTATGCTTGTTATAAGGCAGGTACTCACCAGACATCACCCGACAACAACATCACCTATGGGCACAAGCCCACCCTTGCTGGACCAGACAGGACTGACAAAAAGTGCTCTTCACTGGCAGTCGCAGTTTTGTCTCACCAGGGGTGATGGTCAGATTCGCGTTTATCGTCGAAGGAATGAGCGTTACGTCAAGGCCTGTACTCTGGAGCGGGATTGATTTGGAGGTGGAGGGTCTGTCATGGTCTGGGGGCGGTGTGTCACAACATCATCAGACTGAGCTTGTTGCCATTGCAGGGAATCTCAACGCTGTGCGTTACAGGAAGACATCCTCCTCCCTCATGTGGTACCCTTCCTGCAGGCTCATCCTGACATGATCCTCCAGCATGACAATGCCACCAGCCATACTGCTCATTCTGTGCATGACTTCCTGCAAGACAGGAATGTCAGTGTTCTGCCATGGCCAGCAAAGAGCCCGGATCTCAATCCCATTGAGCAGGTCTGGGACCTGTTGGATTGGAGGGTGAGGGCTAGGGGCCATTTCCCACAGAAATGTCCGGGAACTTGCAATTGCCTTGGTGGAAGAGTGGGGTAACATCTCACAGCAAGAACTTTCAAATCTGGTGCAGTCCATGAGGACTTAATGCAGCTGGTGGCCACACCAGACAATGACTGTTACTTTTGATTTTGACCCCCCTTTGTTCAGTGACACATTATTCAATTTCTGTTAGTCACATGTCTGTGGAACTTGTTCAGTTTATGTCTCAGTTGTTGAATCTTGTTATGTTCATACAAATATTTACACGTTAAGTTTGCTGAAAATAAACGCAGCTGACAGTGAGAGGACGTTTCTTTTTTTGCTGAGTTTAGTAGTATAAATCCCCTTTGCACAGTTTTCTCATGGCTTCTGGGAGGAAATATTGTAGGAATTCTCAACCGGTGTCGCTCATTCAGCCGACAGAAACATTCAACTGGTTTTCCCCATTAAGCAGCGGGTCGGAGTCAGAGGCCGAGCCTTCCTGGTCTCTCTTCCCCTCTTTACAGGGTCTGAGACGCGGATGTATCCCACCATTAGCTCTGACAAATTGAAAACCCTAGTCATTGGCGACTCCATTACCCGCAGTATTAGACTTAAAACAAATCATCCAGCGATCATACACTGTTTACCAGGGGCAGGGCTACCGACGTTAAGGCTAATCTGAAGACGGTGCTGGCTAAGGCTAAAACTGGCGAGTGTAGAGAGTATAGGGATATTGTTATCCACGCCGGCACCAATGATGTTGGATGAAACAGTCAGATCTCACCAAGCGCAATTTATTTTCCACCATAATTTGCAAATAAATTCATCAAAAGTCCTACAATGTGATTTTCTGGATTTCTTTTCAAAAAAATTCTGTCATAGTTGAAGTGTACCTATGATGAAAATTACAGGCCTCTCTCAACACAATTGGTGGCTGACTAAATACTTTTTGCCCCACTGTATCAGTTTGTCTCTGTGGATGGTTTGTCCTCTGACAAATCAACTGTAAATTTCGGTGTTCCTAAAGGTTCCATATTAGGACAACTAGTGTTTTCACTATATATTTTGCCTCTTGGTGATGTCATTCAGAAACATAATGTTAACTTGTACTGCTATGCGGATGATACACAGCTGTACATTCCTATGAAACATGGTGAAGCTCCAAAATCGCCGTCCCTGAAGCCTGTGTTTCAGACATAAGGAAGTGGATGAAGGCAAATGTTTTACTTTTAAACTCAGACAAAACAGAGATGCTAGTTCTAGGTCCCAAGAAAGAACGAGATCTTCTGTTGGATCTGACAATTAATCTTGATGGTTGTACAGTCGTCTCAAATAAAACTGTGAAGGACCTCGGCGTTACTCTGGACCCTGAACTCTCTTTTGACGAACATATCAAGACTGTTTCAAGGACAGCTTTTTCCATCTACATATCATTTAAAATATCAGAAACTTTCTGTCCAAAAATTATGCATAAAAATGTATCCATGCTTTAGTCACTTCTAGATTAGACTACGGCAATGCTCTACTTTCCGGCTACCCGGATAAAACATTAAATAAACACCAGTTAGTGCTAAACACGGCTGCTAGAATCTTGACTAGAACCAAATAATTTCATCATATTACTCCAGTGTTAGCTTCTCTATACTGGCTTCTTGTTAAGGCTAGGGCTGATTTCAAGGTTTTACTGCTAACCTACAAGGCATTACATGGGCTTGCTCCTACCTATCTCTCTGATTTGATCCTGCTGTACATACATACACGTACGCTATGGTCACAAGATGCAGGACTTCGTATTGTCCCTAGAATTTCTATGCAAACAGCTGGAGGCATGTCTTTCTCCTAGAGAGCTCCATTTTTATGGAATGGTCTGCCTACCCATTTGAGAGACGCAGACTCGGTCTCGACCTTTAAGTATTTATTGAAGACTCATCTCTTCAGCAGGTCCTATGATTGAGTGTAGTCTGGCCCAGGAGTGTGAAGGTGAACGGAAAGGCACTGGAGTGACAGACCGCCCTTGCTGTCTCTCCCTGGCCGGTTCCCCTCTCTCCACTGGGCCTCTAACCCTATTAGGGGTCTGAGTCACTGGCTTACTGGTGCTCTTCCATGCCGTCCCTAGAAGGGGTGCGTCACTTGATTTGGGTTCGTCTGGGTTGGCGCCCCCTCGTGTTCATGCTGTGGGGAGATCTTTGTGGGCTATACTCAGCCTTCTCTCAGGGTAGTTAGTTGGTGTTTTGAAGATATCCCTCTAATGGTGTTGGGGCTGTGCTTTGGCAAAGTGGGTGGGGTTATATCCTGCCTAGTTGGCCCTGTCCGTGGGTATCGTCGAACAGGGCAACAGTGTCTCCCGACCCCTCCTTTCTCAGCCTCCAGAATTTATGCTGCAATAGTTTGTGTCGGGGGGCTAGGATCAGTCTGTTATATCTGGAGTATTTCTCCTGTCTTATCCAGTGTCCTGTGTGAATTTAAGTATGCTCCCTCTAACTCTCTCTCTCTCTCTTTCTCTTTTCTCTCTTCTCCCGGAGGACCTGAGCCACAGGACCATGCCTCAGGACTACCTGGGCTGATGACTCCTTGTTGTCCCGAGTCCACCTGCTGTCCCCAGTCCACCTGCTGCTGCTCCAGTTTCAACTGTTCTGCCTGCGGCTATGGAACCCTGACCTGTTCACTGGACGTGTTACCTTGTCCCGGACCTGCTGTTTTCGACTCTCTCTGTCATGCAGGTGAATGAGGACCCAAAAGCGACTTGGCGAAAACAGAGTCTTTAATCCAGTAAAGCAATTCTACAAACATAAGACATAATTCCACTCGTAATGACGAGAACAGACTGGAGACTCGATCAAGAACTGCAGGTTGCCTCGGGAAGGCACTTGAACCTAGCAGACTCAGACACCTGCTCTCCACGCAGCATCTGAGGGAAACACGACACGACAGGGCGAAACACAGACACAGCACGGTGAACAATAGACAAGGATCCGACAGGACAGGAACGGAAAACAAGGGGAAGAAATAGGGACTCTAATCAGGGGAAAAGATAAGGAACAGGTGTGGGAAGACTAAATGATTGATTAGGGGAATAGGAACAGCTGGGAGCAGGAACGGAACGATAGAGAGAAGAGAGAGAGGAAGGGAGAGAGAAAAAAGGGAACGAACCTAAAAAGACCAGCAGGGGGAAAATGAACAGAGGGAAAAGCAAAATGACAAGACAATCTAAGACAAAACATGACAGTACCCCCCCCACTCACCGAGCGCCTCCTGGCGCACTCGAGGAGGAATCCTGGCGGCAACGGAGGAAATCATCAATGAGTGAACGGTCCAGCACGTCCCGAGACGGAACCCAACTCCTCTCCTCAGGACCGTAACCCTCCCAATCCACTAAGTATTGGTGACCCCGTCCCCGAGAACGCATGTCCATGATCCTACGTACCTTGTAAATAGGTGCGCTCTCGACAAGGACGGGAGGGGGAGGGAAGACGAACGGGGGTGCGAAGAAAGGGCTTGACACAGGAGACATGGAAGACAGGATGGACGCGACGAAGATGTCGCGGAAGAAGCAGTCGCACAGCGACAGGATTGACGACCTGGGAGACACGGAACGGACCAATGAACCGCGGAGTCAACTTACGAGAAGCTGTCGTAAGAGGAAGGTTGCGAGTGGAAAGCCACACTCTCTGGCCGCAACAATACCTTGGACTCTTAATCCTGCGTTTATTGGCGGCTCTCACAGTCTGTGCCCTGTAACGGCTGTGCTCCTGAGTCGGCCACCAAAAGCGCTGGCGAATAGACGCAAGAGTGCCTCGAACACCGGGATGACCAGCTAACTTGGCAGAGTGAGCCCACTGAAGAACAGCCAGACGAGTGGAAACAGGAACGAAAAGGAGGTTACTAGGACAAGCGCGCGGCGACGCAGTGTGCGTGAGTGCTTGCTTAACCTGTCTTTCAATTCCCCAGACTGTCAACCCGACAACACGCCCATAAGGAAGAATCCCCTCGGGATCAGTAGAAGCCACAGAAGAACTAAACAGACGGGATAAGGCATCAGGCTTGGTGTTTTTGCTACCCGGACGGTAAGAAATCACAAACTCGAAACGAGCGAAAAACAACGCCCAACGAGCTTGACGGGCATTAAGTCGTTTGGCAGAACGGATGTACTCAAGGTTCTTATGGTCTGTCCAAACGACAAAGGAACGGTCGCCCCTCCAACCACTGTCGCCATTCGCCTAGGGCTAAGCGGATGGCGAGCAGTTCGCGGTTACCCACATCATAGTTGCGTTCGGATGGCGACAGGCGATGAGAAAAATAAGCGCAAGGATGAACCTTATCGTCAGACTGGAAGCGCTGGGATAGAATGGCTCCCACGCCTACCTCTGAAGCGTCAACCTCGACAATGAATTGTCTAGTGACGTCAGGAGTAACGAGGATAGGAGCGGACGTAAAACGTTCTTTTAGAAGATCAAAAGCTCCCTGGGCGGAACCGGACCACTTAAAACACGTCTTGACAGAAGTAAGAGCTGTGAGAGGGGCAGCAACTTGACCGAAATTACGAATGAAACGCCGATAGAAATTAGCGAAACCTAAAAAGCGCTGCAACTCGACACGTGACCTTGGAACGGGCCAATCACTGACAGCTTGGACCTTAGCGGAATCCATCTGAATGCCTTCAGCGGAAATAACGGAACCGAGAAAAGTAACGGAGGAGACATGAAAAGAGCACTTCTCAGCCTTCACGTAGAGACAATTCTCTAAAAGGCGCTGTAGAACACGTCGAACGTGCTGAACATGAATCTCGAGTGACGGTGAAAAAAATCAGGATATCGTCAAGATAGACAAAAACAAAGATGTTCAGCATGTCTCTCAGAACATCATTAACTAATGCCTGAAAAACAGCTGGCGCATTGGCGAGACCAAACGGCAGAACCCGGTACTCAAAATGCCCTAACGGAGTGTTAAACGCCGTTTTCCACTCGTCCCCCTCTCTGATGCGCACGAGATGGTAAGCGTTACGAAGGTCCAACTTAGTAAAGCACCTGGCTCCCTGCAGAATCTCGAAGGCTGATGACATAAGGGGAAGCGGATAACGATTCTTAACCGTTATGTCATTCAGCCCTCGATAATCCACGCAGGGGTGCAGAGTACCGTCCTTCTTCTTAACAAAAAGAACCCCGCCCGGCCGGAGAGGAAGAAGGCACTATGGTACCGGCGCAAGAGACACAGATAAATAATCCTTGAGAGCCTTACGTTCGGGAGCCGACAGAGAGTATAGTCTACCCCGAGGAGGAGTGGTCCCCGGAAGGAGATCAATACTACAATCATACGACCGGTGAGGAGGAAGGAGTTGGCTCGGGACCGACTGAAGACCGTGCGCAGATCATGATATTCCTCCGGCACTCCTGTCAAATCGCCAGGTTCCTCCTGAGAAGTGGGGACAGAAGAAATGGGAGGGATGGCAGACATTAAACACTTCACATGACAAGAAACGTTCCAGGATAGGATAGAATTACTAGACCAATTAATAGAAGGATTATGACATACTAGCCAGGGATGACCCAAAACAACAGGTGTAAAAGGTGAACGAAAAATCAAAAAAGAAATAGTCTCACTGTGGTTACCAGATACTGTGAGAGTTAAAGGTAGTGTCTCAAATCTGATACTAGGAAGATGACTACCATCTAAGGCAAACATGGGCGTAGGCTTGTCTAACTGTCTGAAAGGAATGTTATGTTTCCGAGCCCATGCTTCGTCCATGAAACAACCCTCAGCCCCAGAGTCAATCAAGGCACTGCATGTAGCACCCGAACCGGTCCAGCGTAGATGGACCGACATAGTAGTACAGGATCTAGATGAAGAGACCTGAGTAGTAGCGCTCACCAGTAGCCCTCCGCTTACTGATGAGCTCTGGCCTTTTACTGGACATGAATTGACAAAATGTCCATCAAATCCGCAATAGAGGCACAGGCGGTTGGTGATCCTCCGTTCCCTCTCCTTGGTCGAGATGCGAATACCTCCCAGCTGCATGGACTCAGTCTCTGAGCCAGAGGAGGGAGATGGTTGCGATGCGGAGCAGGGAAACACCGTTGACGCGAGCTCTCTTCCACGAGCTTGGTGACGAAGATCTACCCGTCGTTCTATGCGGATGGCGAGAGCAATCAAAGAGTCCACACTGGAAGGAACCTCCCGAGAGAGAATCTCATCTTTGACCACTGCGTGGAGTCCCTCCAGAAAACGAGCGAGCAGCGCCGGCTCGTTCCAGTCACTAGAGGCAGCAAGAGTGCGAAACTCTATAGAGTAATCCGTTATGGATCGATCACCTTGGCATAGGGAAGCCAGGGCCCTAGAAGCCTCCCTACCAAAAACTGAACGGTCAAAAACCTGAATCATCTCCTCTTTAAAGTTCTGGTAATTGTTTGAACAATCAGCCCTTGCCTCCCAGATAGCTGTGCCCCACTCTCGAGCCCGGCCAGTAAGGAGTGAAATGACGTAAGCAACCCGAGCTCTCTCGCTAGAGTATGTGTTGGGTTGGAGAGAGAACACAATATCACACTGGGTGAGAAAGGAGCGGCACTCCGTGGGCTGCCCGGAGTAGCAAGGTGGGTTATTAACCCTAGGTTCCGGAGGCTCGGCAGGCCAGGAAGTAACAGGTGGCACGAGACGAAGACTCTGGAACTGTCCAGAGAGGTCGGAAACCTGAGCGGCCAGGTTCTCCACGGCATGGCGAGCAGCAGACAATTCCTGCTCGTGTCTGCCGAGCATGGCTCCTTGGATCTCGACGGCAGTGTTACGAACGTCTGTAGTCGCTGGGTCCATTCCTTGGTCGGATCCTTCTGTCATGCAGGTGAATGAGGACCCAAAAGCGACTTGGCGAAAACAGAGTCTTTAATCCAGTAAAGCAATTCTACAAACATAAGACATAATTCCACTCGTAATGACGAGAACAGACTGGAGACTCGATCAAGAACTGCAGGTTGCCTCGGGAAGGCACTTGAACCTAGCAGACTCAGACACCTGCTCTCCACGCAGCATCTGAGGGAAACACGACACGACAGGGCGAAACACAGACACAGCACGGTGAACAATAGACAAGGATCCGACAGGACAGGAACGGAAAACAAGGGAAGAAATAGGGACTCTAATCAGGGAAAAGATAAGGAACAGGTGTGGGAAGACTAAATGATTGATTAGGGGAATAGGAACAGCTGGGAGCAGGAACGGAACGATAGAGAGAAGAGAGAGAGGAAGGGAGAGAGAAAAAAGGGAACGAACCTAAAAAGACCAGCAGGGGGAAAATGAACAGAGGGAAAAGCAAAATGACAAGACAATCTAAGACAAAACATGACACTCTC
>NC_060194.1:33602014-33617065 GCF_021184085.1 Oncorhynchus gorbuscha | reverse complement strand
TTGGATTGCATCCTACCTGACAGGTCGCCTCCACCAGGTGGCGTGGCGAGAATCTGTCTCCTCACCACGCTCTCACCACTGGTGTCCCCCAGGGCTCTGTTCTAGCCCTCTCCTATTCTCCCTATACACCAAGTCACTTGGCTCTGTCATAACCTCACATGGTCTCTCCTATCATTGCTATGCAGACGACACACAATTAATCTTCTCCTTTCCCCCTTCTGATGACCAGGTGGCAAATCGCATCTCTGCATGTCTGGCAGACATATCAGTGTGGATGACGGATCACCACCTCAAGCTGAACCTCGGCAAGACGGAGCTGCTCTTCCTCCCGGGGAAGGACTGCCCGTTCCATGATCTCGCCATCACGGTTGACAACTCCATTGTGTCCTCCTCCCAGAGCGCTAAGAACCTTGGCGTGATCCTGGACAACACCCTGTCGTTCTCAACTAACATCAAGGCGGTGGCCCGTTCCTGTAGGTTCATGCTCTACAACATCCACAGAGTACGACCCTGCCTCACACAGGAAGCGGCGCAGGTCCTAATCCAGGCACTTGTCATCTCCCGTCTGGATTACTGCAACTTCGCTGTTGGCTGGGCTCCTGCCTGTGCCATTAACCTGTTAAGACTCTAGGGGCAGTATTTCATTTTTGGATAAAAAGACGTGCCCGTTTTTAGCGCAATATTTTGTCACGAAAAGATGCTCGACTATGCTTGGAATTGATAGTTTTGGAAAGAAGACACTCTGACGTTTCCAGAACTGCAAAGATTTTCACTGTGAGTGCCTTAGAACAAAACCTACAGGCAAAACCAAGATGTTTGAGCGACCAGGAAATCAACAGGATTTCTGATGGCACGTTTTCCATGATCGCCTTATATGGCTGTGAATGCGACAGGAATGAACGGACACTTCCTATCGTTTCCCAAGGTGTCTGCAGCATTGTGACGTATTTGTAGGCATATCATTGGAAGATTGACCATAAGAGACTACATTTACCAGGGGTCCCTTACGGTGTCTGTGTGGAAATTGGTGAAAAGTCAGGTACCAGTATTTTTCCATCCGAATCTGAGAACAATGCAGGCTTCCAGGAATGGCATTTCAATGAAGAGATATATGACAAAACACCTTGAGGATGGATTCAAACAACGTTTTCCATGTTTCAGTCGATATTATGGAGTTAATTCGGAAAAAAGTTTGACGTGTAGGTGACTGAATTTTCGGTTAGTTTCGGTAGCCAAATGCATAGTAACAAAACGGAACGTTGTGTCCTACACAAGCATCTTTCAGGAAAAACTGGACATCTGCTATGTAACTGAGAGTCTCCTCATTGAAACATCTGAAGTTCTTCAAAGGTAAATTATTTTATTTGATCCCTTTGCTGGTTTTTGTGAATATGTTGCGTGCTAAATGCTAACGCTAAATGCTAAGCTAGCTATCACCACTCTTACACAAACTATTGATTTTCTCTGGTTCTAAAGCATATTTTGAAAATCTGAGACGACAGGATTGTTAAGAAAAGGATAAGCTTGAGGATAGGCATATTTATTTCATTTCATTTGCGATTTTTAGAAATCGCTAATGTTGCGTTATGGTAATGAGCTTGAGGCTATGATTACGCTACCGAATACGGTGTGGGTAGGACTAAGAGGTTAAACCCCTTCAACTCATCCAGAACGCCGCAGCCCGTCTGGTGTTCAACCTTCCCAAGTTCTCTCACGTCACCCCGCTCCTCCGTTCTCTCCACTGGCTTCCAGTTGAAGCTCGCATCCGCTACAAGACCATGGTGCTTGCCTACGGAGCTGTGAGGGGAACGGCACCTCAGTACCTCCCGGCTCTGATCAGGCCCTACACCCAAACAAGGGCACTGCGTTCATCCACCTCTGGCCTGCTCGCCTCCCTACCACTGAGGAAGTACAGCTCCCGCTCAGCCCAGTCAAAACTGTTCGCTGCTCTGGCCCCCCAATGGTGGAACAAACTCCCTCACGACGCCAGGACAGCGGAGTCAATCACCACCTTCCGGAGACACCTGAAACCCCACCTCTTTAAGGAATACCTAGGTTAGGATAAGTAATCCCTCTCACCCCCCCCTTTAAGATTTAGATGCACTATTGTAAAGTGACTGTTCCACTGGATGTCATAAGGTGAATGCACCAATTTGTAAGTCGCTCTGGATAAGAGCGTCTGCTAAATGACTTAAATGTAATGTAAATGTCTTTAGCGAGACCGATGCGACTTGCTCGCCTGAGGTAGAGTACCTCACGATAAGCTGTAGACCACACTATCTATCAAGAGAGTTCTCATCTATATTATTTGTAGCCGTCTATTTACCACCACAAACCGATGCTGACACTAAGACTGCACTCAACGAGCTGTTTAAGGCCACAGGAAAATGCTCATCCAGAAGCGGCGCTCCTAGTGGCATGCATGCGTCATGACGTTGGCCTGGGGGGTAGGTTTATGACAGTCATAAATACCTCTTCCCTACTGATGTTACATTTGCAAAAACATTTTGGAATTGTTGTTCAATTTAAATGTTTGAATATGAAATTATTCGTGATGGGATGAAATGTGATTTCAGCTTCTAAAATGTGAGAATTGGGTTTTCATAAGTTAGGGCTGCTCACTCAGTGGCCTGCCTCTGTGAAGGGACATGGTGTCATGTTTTGTCTTATATTGTCTTGTCATTTTGCTTTTCCTTCTGTTCGTTTTCCCCCTGCTGGTCTTTTTAGGTTCGTTCCCTTTTTCTCTCTCCCTCCCTCTCTCTCTTCTCTCTATCGTTCCGCTCCTGCTCCCAGCTGTTCCTATTCCCCTAATCAATCATTTAGTCTTCCACACCTGTTCCCTATCTTTTCCCCTGATTAGAGTCCCTATTTCTCCTCTTGTTTTCCGTTTCTGTCCTGTCGGATCCTTGTATATTGTTCACCGTGCTGTGTCTTTGTATCGCCCTGTCGTGTCGTGTTTCCCTCAGATGCTGCGTGGTGAGCAGGTGTCTGAGTCTGCTACGGTCAAGTGCCTTCCCGAGGCAACCTACAGTTTATGATCGAGTCTCCAGTCTGTTCTCGTCATTACGAGTGGAATTGTTTTTTATGCTTTATTCACCGCTCCGATTTGTCTAGGAGTATTGCATATTTCCTTTACTGGATTAAAGACTCTGTTTTCGCCAAGTCGCTTTTGGGTCCTCATTCACCTGCATAACACATGGGCTATAAAACTTTTCAAACACGCCCTCTTCTCCCTTCCTATATAAAGTCTTGACGACAATAGAACTTTCTGTTCCGAAGATGTGGGGACGACGGTCCTATGTCAGAATGGTTCAGATAATAATGACAGAACGAAGCCAACATCAGCGTGAGCTTTGGTTGCGAATGGTATGAACATTGAACTCTTATTCACTACAGAAGTGATACCTTCTAGCTGTTGAGTTAGCAACAGCAGATGCAACGAGGTTTATGAAGGAACAGACAGAGTATCCCGTCTATCACCCAACAACGTTACTACAACATATCCAATTGACAACCAGAGACATTCTTCAAAGGACTCGGTTTGGCAACACGGTCTTCCATCTACCACCAACCTACTGAAGCGCAGCTCAGAGTAAATACTTATTGCATTTTCCTTTTCCAAATGGCGGTAATTTAGAATGCATAAGATACTGTATTTGATAGCACAGCTTTTTCCCTTTGCTCCTCAGTCTCCCGCTCTTTCACTCAACCCAGCCCCTTTTCCTTTGTGTAACAAGCTGTCATATCTGTTCTGCCCGCTAGGGACGTTTTCCTTTATGACGTAATTTGTAATCAAGTTATTATTAATTGTGTGTATGTAAATTATGTGTGATTGACAATTAATCTTAATGGTTGTACAGTCGTCTCAAATAAAACTCTGAAGGACCTCAGTGTTACTCTGGACCCTGATCTCTCTTTTGAAGAACATATCAAGACCATTTCGAGGACAGCTTTTTTCCCATCTACGTAATATTGCAAAAATCAGAAACTTTCTGTCCAAAAATAATGCAGAAAAATTAATCCATGCTTTTGTCACTTTTAGGTTAGACTACTGCAATGCTCTACTTTCCGGCTACCCGGATAAAGCACTAAATAAACTTCAGTTAGTGCTAAATACGGCTGCTAGAATCCTAACTAGAACCAAAAAAATTTGATCATATTACTCCAGTGCTAGCCTCTCTACACTGGCTTCCTGTCAAAGCAAGGGCTGATTTCAAGGTTTTACTGCTAACCTACAAAGCATTACATGGGCTTGCTCCTACCTATCTCTCTGATTTGGTCCTGCCGTACATACCTACACGTACGCTACGGTCACAAGACACAGGCCTCCTAATTGTCCCTAGAATTTCTAAGCAAACAGCTGGAGGCAGGGCTTTCTCCTATAGAGCTCCATTTTATGGAACGGTCTGCCTACCCATGTCAGAGACGCAAACTCGGTCTCAACCTTTAAGTCTTTACTGAAGACTCATCTCTTCAGTGGGTCATATGATTGAGTGTAGTCTGGCCCAGGAGTGGGAAGGTGAACGGAAAGGCTCTGGAGCAACTTAACCGCCCTTGCTGTCTCTGCCTGGCCAGTTCCCCTCTTTCCACTGGGATTCTCTGCCTCTAACCCTATTACAGGGGCTGAGTCACTGGCTTACTGGGGCTCTCTCATGCCGTCCCTGCAGGGGGTGCGTCACCTGAGTGGGTTGATTCACTGTTGTGGCGCCCCCCTTGGGTTGTGCCGTGGCGGAGATCTTTGTGGGCTATACTCAGCCTTGTCTCAGGATGGTTGAAGATATCCCTCTAGTGGTGTGGGGGCTGTGCTTTGGCAAAGTGGGTGGGGTTATATCCTTCCTGTTTGGCCCTGTCCGGGGGTGTCCTCGGATGGGGCCACAGTGTCTCTGACCCCTCCTGTCTCAGCCTCCAGTATTTATGCTGCAGTAGTTTGTGTCGGGGGGCTAGGGTCAGTTTGTTATATCTGGAGTACTTCTCCTGTCCTATTCGGTGTCCTGTGTGAATCTAAGTGTGTGTTCTCTAATTCTCTCCTTCTTTCTTTCTCTCTCTCGGAGGACCTGAGCCCTAGGACCATGCCCCAGGACTACCTGACATGATGACTCCTTGCTGTCCCCAGTCCACCTGGCCATGCTGCTGCTCCAGTTTCAACTGACCTGAGCCCTAGAACCATGCCCCAGGACTACCTGACATGATGACTCCTTGCTGTCCCCAGTCCACCTGGCCATGCTGCTGCTCCAGTTTCAACTGTTCTGCCTTACTATTATTTGACCATGCTGGTCATTTATGAACATTTGAACATCTTGGCCATGTTCTGTTAAAATCTCCACCCGGCACAGCCAGAAGAGGACTGGCCACCCCACATATGCTCTCTCTAATTCTCTCTTTCTTTCTCTCTCTCGGAGGACCTGAGCCCAAGGACCGTGCCCCAGGACGACCTGACATGATGACTCCTTGCTGTCCCCAGTCCACCTGACTGTGCTGCTGCTCCAGTTTCAACTGTTCTGCCTTATTATTATTCGACCATGCTGGTCATTTATGAACATTTGAACATCTTGGCCATGTTCTGTTATAATCTCCACCCGGCACAGCCAGAAGAGGACTGGCCACCCCACATAGCCTGGTTCCTCTCTAGGTTTCTTCCTAGGTTTTGGCTTTTCTAGGGAGTTTTTCCTAGCCACCGTGCTTCTACACCTGCATTGCTTGCTGTTTGGGGTTTTAGGCTGGGTTTCTGTACAGCACTTTGAGATATCAGCTGATGTACGAAGGGCTATATAAATACATTTGATTTGATTTGATTAGTTAGGTATTTAGTAAATAAATCATTAAACCCAATTTTGTATTGCTGATTCAACTTGTTAGCCAGGGTTCTTGCAGATAACCAATAATTTACAACTTTCACATTATGAGACTGAAGTAAGATGACGATTGATATTGACTGCTATTGATGTAAAATATTACTAGGTCTTTAAGAGTTTATTCGGAAGATAACAGCTCTATAAATATTATTTTGTGGTGCCCGACTCTCTAGTTAATTACATTTACATGATTAGCTCAATCAGGTGATATTAATTACGGGTAAATTATTTCATAGAATAGCATGTCTTATCAATTAATCCTGCATAGCCAAAGTCACGACACATGAGAGCACCATCTGTTCCGGACGACTATGTGATCACGCTCTCCATAGCCGATGTGAGCAAGACATTTAGCAGGTCAACATTCACAAAGCCACAGGGCCAGACAGATTACTAGGACGGGTACCCAAGCATGCGCGGACCAACTGGCAAGTGTCTTCACTGATATTTTCAACCTGTCCCTGGCCGAGTCTGTAATACCTACATGTTTCAAGCAGGCCACCATAGTCCCTGTGACCAATGAAGCAAAGGTAACCTGCCTAAGTGATTACCACACCGTAGCACGCATGTCGGTAGCCATGAAGTGCTTTGAAAGGCTGTTCATGACTCACATCAACACCATCATCCTGGATATCCCAGACCCACTCCAATTTGCATGCTGCCCCAATAGATCTACAGACGATGCAATCTCAATCACACTCCACACTGCCCTTTCCCACTTGGACAAAAGGAACACCTATATGAGGATGCTGTTCGTTGACTACTAGCTCACTGTTCCAACACCATAGTGCCCTCAAAGCTCATCACAAAGCTAAGGACTCTAGGACTAAACACCTCCCTCTGCAACTGGATCCTGGACTTTCTTACAGGCCCGCCCCCAGGTGGTAAAGGTAGGCAACAACACATCTGCCATGCTGATCCTCAACACTGGGGTCCCTCAAGGGTGTGTGCTTTGTCCCCTCCTGTACTCCCTGTTCACCCACGACGGAGTGGCCAAACACAACTCCAACACCATCATTAAGTTTGTTGACAACACAACAGTGGTAAGCCTGATAACCGACAACGATTAGACAGCCTATAGGGAGGAGGTCAGAGACCTGGCAGTGTGGTGCCAGGACAACAACCTCTCCCTCAATGTGAGCAAGACAAAGGAGCTGATCATGAACTACAGGAAAAGACGGGTCGAACAGGCCCCCATTAACATTGCCGGGGCTGTCGTGGAGCGGGTCGAGAGTTTCAAGTTCCTTGGTGTCCACATCACCAACAAACTATCATGGTCCAAACACACCAAGACAGTCATGAAGAGGGCACGACAACTTTTTCCCCATCAGGAGACTGAAAAGATTTGGCATGGGTCTCCAGATCCTCAAAAGGTTCTACAGCTGCACCATAGAGATCATCCTGACCAGTTGCATCGCCGCCTGGTATGGCAACTGCTCGGCATCTGACCATAAGGCTCTACAGAGGGTAGCTATTTTTTATCTACCCTCCCCTATCTACCCCCCCTATGCATCTACGCCCAAGCCTCTCCAGGTTCTCCTTTACCCAAATCCAGATAGCAGATGTTCTGAAAGAGCTGCAAAACCTGGACCCGTACAAATCAGCTGGGCTTGACAATCTGGACCCTCTATTTCTGAAACTATCCGCCGCCATTGTCGCAACCCCTATTACCAGCCTGTTCAACCTCTCTTTCATATCGTCTGAGATCCCCAAGGATTGAAAGCTGCCGCAGTCATCCCCTCTTCAAAGGGGGAGACACCCTGGACCCAAACTGTTACAGACCTATATCCATCCTGCCCTGCCTATCTAAGGTCTTTCAAAGCCAAGTCCAAGTGCATCTCAATCAGGCACTGTCACCATCTCACTGCATCTCACTGCTCCTGCTGCGGGCGATTCCCTGATCCACCTCTACGCAGATGACCACATTCTATATACTTCCGGCCCGTCCTTGGACACTGTGCTATCTAACCTCCAAACGAGCTTCAATGCCATACAACACTCCTTCCGTGGCCTCCAACTGCTCTTAAACGCTAGTAAAACCAAATGCATGCTTTTCAACCGTTCGCTGCCTGCACCCGCACGCCTGACCAGCATCACCACCCTGGATGGTTCCGACCTTGAATTTGTGGACATCTATAAGTACCTAGGTGTCTGGCTAGACTGTAAACTCTCCTTCCAGACTCATATCAAACATCACCAATCGAAAATCAAATCAAGAGTCGGCTTTCTATTCCGCAACAAAGCCTCCTTCACTCACGCCGCCAAACTTACCCTAGTAAAACTGACTATCCTACCGATCCTCAACTTCGGCGATGTCATCTACAAAATTGCTTCCAACACTCTACTCAGCAAACTGGATGCAGTTTATCACAGTGCCATCCGTTTTGTCACTAAAGCACCTTATACCACCCACCACTGCGACTTGTATGCTCTAGTCGGCTGGCCCTCGCTACATATTCGTCGCCAGACCCACTGGCTCCAAGTCATCTACAAGTCCATGCTAGGTAAAGCTCCGCCTTATCTCAGTTCACTGGTCACGATGGCAACACCCATCCGTAGCACGCGCTCCAGCAGGTGTATCTCACTGATCATCCCTAAAGCCAACACCTCATTTGGTCACCTTTCGTTCCAGTTCTCTGCTGCCTGTGACTGGAACGATTGCAAAAATCGCTGAAGTTGGAGACTTTTATCTCCCTCACCAACTTCAAACATCTGCTATCTGAGCAGCTAACCGATCGCTGCAGCTGTACGTAGTCTATCGGTAAATAGCCCACCCATTTTCCCTACCTCATCCCCATACTGTTTTTATTTATTTACTTTTCTGCTCTTTTGCACACCAATATCTCTACCTGTACATGACCATCTGATCATTTATCCCTCCAGTGTTAATCTGCAAAATTGTAATTATTCGCCTACCTCCTCATGCCTTTTGCACACAATGTATATAGACTCCCCTTTTTTCCTACTGTGTTCTTGACTTGTTAATTGTTTACTCCATGTGTAACTCTGTGTTGTCTGTTCACACTGCTATGCTTTGTCTTGGCCAGGTCGCAGTTGTAAATGAGAACTTGTTCTCAACTAACCTACCTGGTTAAATAAAGGTGAAATAAAAATAAATACAAATAAAAAATCGATTTATTTTTTATCTATGCATAGTCAATTTACCCTACCTACATGTACAAAATAACTTGACTAACCTTACCCCCACACTTTGGCTAGGTACCGGTACCCCCTGTATATAGCCTCGTTACTGTTATTTTTGTGTTACTTTTTATTTTTATTTTACTATTTTACTTTAGTTTATTTAGTAAATATTGTCTTAACTCTTTCTTTAACTTCATTGTTGGTTAAGGGCTTGTAAGTAAGCATTTCATGGTAAGGTAATACCTGTTGTATTAGGAGCATTTGACAAATACAATTTGATTGATTTGATAACGGAAAGGCTGATGTTCTTCCTGGAGAGCGAAGGCCTAATGTCACCAGATCAAAGTGGGTCCAGGAAAGGAAGGGAATGATGGATCCTTTACTGTGCCTAGAGTCAGTCATACAGAAGGCACAGGCAAATAATGGAAGTGGTGGGTGTGGTTTTCTTTGATGTAGAGAAGGCCTATGATGTGGAAGGAAGGCTTACTTATCAAACTGGATATCATGGGGGTTGGAGGAAGGGTTTTTAACTGGATAAAGGATTTTCTTTTTGGGCGATCAGTACAAATGAGGGTGAGGATTTCTATGTCTGAAAGTTCGAGGTAGATAATGGTACCACCCCAGGAACTGTCATTAGTCTTTTGTTCTCCATTATGATTGACGATGTATTCTCCCAAATTTAGACCAGATATTAGGAGATCATTGTTTGCGGATGATGGGGTGCTGGGGAAGAGAGGTTGAAATATTCCCCATACATTTTTTATTTTATTTATTTATTTCACCTTTATTTAACCAGGTAGGCTAGTTGAGAAGAAGTTCTCATTTGCAACTGCGACCTGGCCAAGATAAAGCGTAGCAATTCGACACATACAACACAGAGTTACACATGGAATAAACAAAACTTACAGTCAATAATACAGTAGAACAAAAGAAAACAAAAAGTCTATATACAGTGAGTGCAAATGAGGTAAGTTAAGGAAATAAATAGGCCATGGTGGCAAAGTAATTACAATATAGCAATTAAACACTGGAATGGTAGATCGGCAGAGGATGAATGTGCAGGTAGAGATACTGGGGTGCAAAGGAGCAAAATAAATAAATACTAGTATGGGGATGAGGTAGATAGATGGGCTGTTTACAGATGGGCTATGTACAGGTGCAGTGATCTGTAAGCTGCTCTGACAGCTGGTGCTTAAAGCTAGTGAGGGAGATGTGAGTCTCCTGCTTCAGAGATTTTTGCAATTCGTTCCAGTCATGGGCAACAGAGAACTGGAAGGAAATACGACCAAAGGGGGAATTGGCTTTGGGGGTGACCAGTGAGATATACCTGCTGGAGCACGTGCTACGAGTGGGTACTGCTTTGGTGACCAGTGAGTTGAGATAAGGCGAGGCTTTACCTAGCAGAGACTTGTAGATAACCTGTAGCCAGTGGGTTTGGCGCCGAGTATGAAGCGAGGGCCAACCAACCTAGCCTGGTTCCTCTCTAGGTTTCTTCCTAGGTTTTGGCCTTTCTAGGGAGTTTTCTAGCCACCGTGCTTTTACACTTGCATTGCTTGCTGTTTGGGGTTTTAGGCTGGGTTTCTGTACAGCACTTTGAGATATCAGCTGAAGGGCTATATAAATACATTTGATTTGATTTTGATTTGATTTCAACCAACCAGAGCGTACGAATTCGCAATGGTGGGTAGTATATGGGGCTTTGGTGACAAAACGGATGGCACTGTGATAGACTGCATCAGTTTGTTGAGTAGAGTGTTGGAGGCTATTTTATAGATGACATCACCGAAGTCGACCGGTTTTATTGTGTCAAGAACTGCAACGCTGCTGGGTTTTCACGCTCAACAGTTTCCATTGTGTATCAATAATGGTCCACCACCCAGGACATCCAGCCAACTTGACACAACTGTGAGAAGCATTGGAGTCAACATGGGCCAGCATCCCTGAGCCTTCAACACCTTATAGAGTACATGCCCCGGCCAATTGAAGCTCTTCTGAGGGCAAAGGGGGTGTAACTCAATATTAGGAAGGTGTTCTAATGTTTTGTACTTGGTGGTGCACTGTCAGTTCATCCCTGGACAATGGAACTGTAGCATATGGATTAGAAGCTCAGACATCTTTGAAAAAACTAGATGTAATCCCAGGGGTTAATTTCCGGCGCCGACAGAGATGGCCGCCTCGCCCGCGTTCTAGGAAACTATGCAGTTTTTTGTTTCTTTACGTGTTATTTCTTACATTAGTACCCCAGGTCATCTTAGGTTTCATTACATACAGTCAAGAAGAACTACTGAATATAAGATCAGCGTCATCTCACCATCAGTACGACCGAGAATATGATTTTCGCTGACGGGGATCCTGTGTTCTGCCTTTCAAACAGGACAACGGAATGGATCCCATGTGGTTTTGTGCACCCCTCCCTAGCATTCTTCTCGCCAATGTCCAGTCTCTTGACAACAAGGTTGATGAAATCCGAAGCAAGGTAGCATTCAGAGGACATCAGAGACTGTAACGTTCTTTGCTTCACGGAAACATGGCTCGCTGGAGAGACACTATCGGAGCGGTGCAGCCAGCGGGTTTTCTCACGCATCGCGCCCGACAGAAACAAACATCTTTCTGGTAAGAAGAGGGCGAGACATGGTGTGATGAAAGAAACATACAGGAACTCAAATCCTTCTGTTCACCTGATTTAGAATTCCTCATAATCAAATGTCGACCACATTATCTACTAAGAAATTCTCTTCGATTATAATCACAGCCGTATATATCCCCCCAAGCAGACACATCGATGGCTCTGAACGAACTTTATTTGACTCTTTGCAAACTGGAATCCATTTATCCGGATGCTGCATTCATTGTAGCTGGGGATTTTAACAAGGCTAATCTGAAAACAAGACTCCCTAAATTTTATCAGCATGGCCGATTGCGCAACCAGGGTGGAAAAACCTTGGATCATTGTTACTCTAACTTCTTTGACGCATATAAGGCCCCCGCCCTCCTTTCGAAAAGCTGACCAGGACTCCATTTTGTTGATCCCCTGCCTACAGACAGAAATTAAAAAGAGCTCCCACGCTGAGGTCTGTCCAGCGCTGGTCAGACCAAGCTGACTCCACACTCCAAGACTGCTTCCATCACGTGGACTGAGATATGTTTATTATTCGTCAGATGGGGAATATTGACGAATCGCTGATTCGTGCATGAGTTCATTAGAACGTGCGTTGAAGATGTCGTTCCCACTAGCAACAATAAAAACATCCCTAACCAGAAACAGTGGATTGATGGCAGCATTTGCGTGAAACTGAAAGCGCGAACCACTGCTTTTAATCAGGGCCAGGTGACTGGTAACATGACTGAATACAAACAGTGCAGCTATTCCCTCCGCAAGGCTATCAAACAAGCTAAGCGTCAGTACAGAGACAAAGGAATCTCAATTCAATGGCTCAGACACAAGAGGCATGTGGCAGGGTCTACAGTCAATCATGGACTACAAGATGAAAATCCAGCCCAGTCACGACCAGGATGTCTTGCTCCCAGGCAGACTAAATAACTTTTTGCCCGCTTGAGGACAATACAGTGCCACTGACACGCCTGCAACGGAAACATGCAGGTCTCTCCTTCACTGCAGCCGAGGTGAGTAAGACATTTAAACGTGTTAACCCTCGCAAGGCTGCAGGCCCAGACGGCATCCCCAGCCGCGCCTCAGAGCATGCGTGACCAGCTGGCCGGTGTGTTTACGGACATATTCAATCAATCCCTATACCAGTCTGCTGTTCCCCATGCTTCAAGAGGGCCACCATTGTTCCTGTTCCCAAGAAAGCTAAGGTAACTGAGCTAAACGACTACCGCCCGTAGCACTCACTTCCGTCATCATGAAGTGCTTTGAGAGACTAGTCAAGGACCATATCACCTCCACCCTACCTGACACCCTAGACCCACTCCAATTTGCTTACCGCCCAAATAGGTCCACAGACGATGCAATCTCAACCACACTGCACACTGCCCTAACCCACCTGGACAAGAGGAATACCTATGTGAGAATGCTGTTCATCGACTACAGCTCGGCATTCAACACCATAGTACCTCCAAGCTCGTCATCAAGCCCTAGGTCTGGCCCCGCCCCTGTGCAACTGGGTACTGGACTCCTGACGGGCCGCCCCCAGGTGGTGAGGGTAGCAACAACATCTCCCCCCGCTGATCCTCAACACGGGGGGCCCCACAAGGGTGCGTTCTGAGCCCTCTCCTGTACTCCCTGTTCACCCACGACTGCGTGGGCCACGCACGCTCCAACTCAATCATCAAGTTTATGGACGACACAACAGTGGTAGGCTTGATTACCAACAACGACGAGACGGCCTACAGGGAGGAGGTGAGGGCCCTCGGAGTGGGTGTCAGGAAAATAACCTCACCTCAACGTCAACAAAACTAAGGAGATGATTGTGGACTTCAGGAAACAGCAGAGGGAACACCCCCTATCCACAACGATGGAACAGTAGTGGAAGGGTAGCAAGTTTTAAGTTCCTCGGCATACACATCACAGACAAACTGAATTGGTCACTCACACAGACAGCATCGTGAAGAAGGCGTAGCAGCGCCTCTTCAACCTCAGGAGGCTGAAGAAATTCGGCTTGTCACCAAAAGCACTCACAAACTTCTACAGATGCACAATCGAGAGCATCCTGGCGGGCTGTATCACCGCCTGGTACGGCAACTGCTCCGCCCACAACCGTAAGGCTCTCCAGAGGATAGTGAGGTCTGCACAACGCATCACCGGGGGCCAAACTACCTGCCCTCCAGGACACCTACACCACCCGATGTTACAGGAAGGCCATAAAGATCATCAAGGACATCAACCACCCGAGCCACTGCCTGTTCACCCCGCTATCATCCAGAAGGCGAGGTCAGTACAGGTGCATCAAAGCTGGGACCGAGAGACTGAAAAACAGCTTCTATCTCAAGGCCATCAGACTGTTAAACAGCCACCACTAACATTGAGTGGCTGCTGCCAACACACTGACACTGACACTGACTCAACTCCAGCCACTTTAATAATGGGAATTGATGGGAAATGATGTAAATATATCACTAGCCACTTTAAACAATGCTACCTAATATAATGTTACATACCCTACATTATCCATCTCATATGCATACGTATATACTGTACTCTATATCATCGACTGCATCCTTATGTAATACATGTATCACTAGCCACTTTAACTATGCCACTTTGTTTACATACTCATCTCATATGTATATACTGTACTCGATACCATCTACTGTATCTTGCCTATGCTGCTCTGTACCATCACTCATTCATATATCCTTATGTACATATTCTTTATCCCCTACACTGTGTATAAGACAGTAGTTTTGGAATTGTTAGTTAGATTACTTGTTGGTTATTACTGCATTGTCGGAACTAGAAGCACAAGCATTTCGCTACACCCGCATTAACATCTGCTAACCATGTGTATGCGACAAAATCAAATTTTATTTGATTTTGTAGGCTCAAGCTCTAAGAATATATTGTGTAGCAATCAGGACCTCCCGGTGGCAGCTCTGGAGGTAGAGTGGGGAGACATGCCCTAAAGTTAAGACAACAACTAGCCTTGACATATTGGGTACATCTACAAGAACTTAGGGTTACACATCCTACGAAAAGGTGCTCCTAGGAGGGCTGGGAGCATGAACAAAATCTGAACTACAAGTTTGGGGTGGATTGGTAATATGGCATGGCGAGAGAGCGCCCTCCGAGTGGTTCTTCCTGCTATCCCTCCCTGGTTGCTCCCTCCAGCCAATGGTATGCCTTAGGGTTGCTTAAGAGGAGTAAGAGCTGGTGTGAGAAAGGAGTAGATCCAGTAAATATTGTAAGTGAACATTTAAGAACACAGGACTATGCTGTCTTGAATATATTCACAGATGGATCTGAGCACCATAAAAACAGGGAGGACAGGTGCAGATTTTAGTGTTCCAGAGTTTAAGGTGGCAGTGACAAAAATAGCAACTGATAATTTATCTGTTTACACAATGAAGTTGCTGGCCATACTATTGGCTGCAGAGT
>NC_060194.1:33591709-33601914 GCF_021184085.1 Oncorhynchus gorbuscha | reverse complement strand
AAGTTTGAAATATCCAATAAATGTCGTTCCACTTCATGATTGTGTCCCACTTGTTGTTGATTCTTCACAAAAAATACAGTTTTATATCTTTATGTTTGAATCCTGAAATGTGGCAAAAGGTCGCAAAGTTCAAGGGGGCCGAATACTTTCGCAAGGCACTGTAACCACCAGTCACTACATAGAGTTAGAGTGAAGGTGGTATGACCATGAGTTATGTGATTTATGGAACATAAGCTGCTTGATTCCCAGACAGATCTAAAGTCAATGACATTATGGATGCAGCTGGTACAACACAGCATGTTCCATTAATAGTTATTACATTTGCTTATAAAACCCCACAGGAGAAGTACACTTCCTGTTCTTCGTTTCTCACCTGCACCAAGTTACCTCAACTTGAGAGTGTCACTGCGACCTGGAAGAGCCTATTCTATTCTATACTATAGGTCACGTAGTAAGTGGCTCCTCTGCTGTAATGTTCCTGCCTCTTAGTCACATGCGCCGAATACAACAGTGAAATGCATACTTATGCAAATTGGGGTGGGTCTAGGGTTTCTGGGATAATGGTGTTGATGTGATCCATGACCAGCCTTTCAAAGTATTTCATGGCTACAGACGTGAGTGCTATAGGTCGGTAGTCATTTAGGCAGGTTACCTTAGTGTTCTTGGGCACAGGGATTATGGTGGTCTGCTAAAACATGTTGGTATTACAGACTCGGACAGGGAGAGGTTGAAAATATCAGTGAAGTCACTTGCCAGTTGGTCAGTGTTTGCTCGGAGTACACATACTGGTAATCCATCTGTCCCAGTGGCCTTGTGAATGTTGACCTGTTTAAAGGTCTTACTCACATCGGCTGCGGAGAGCGTGATCATACAGTCGCCCGGAACAGCTGATGCTCTCATGCATGTTTCAGCGTTACTTGCCTCAAAGCGATTATAGAAGTTATTTAGCTCGTCTGGTAGGCTCGTGTCTCTGGGCAGCTCTCGGCTGTGCTTCCCTTTGTAGTGTTTAATAGTTTGCAACACCTGCCACATCTGACGATCGGATCCGATTTGATCTTAGTCCTGTATTAACACTTTGCCTGTTTAATGGTTCATCGGAGGGCATAGCAAGATTTCTTATAAGCTTCCGGGGCAGAGTACAGCTTCTTTGAATGTGGCAGCTCTTCCCTTCAGCTCAGTGCGAATGTTGCCTGTAATCCATGGCTTCTGGTTGGTATATACGTACAGTCACTGTGGGGACGATTTCCTCGATGCACTGATTGATAAAGCCAGTGACTGATGCGGTGTACTGCTCAATGCCATCGGAAGAATCCCGGAACATATTCCAGTCTGTGCTAGCAAAACAGTCCTGTAGTTTAGCATCTGCTTCATCTGACCACTTTTTTATAGACCAAGTCACTGGTGCTTCCTGCTTTCATTTTTCCTTGTTAACAGAATCAGGAGGTTGAGTTCCAGATTTGCCAAATGGAAGGCGAGGATGAGCTTTGAGCCCGTCTGTGTGTCGGTAAGGTTTTTTCCCCCTCTGGTTTCACGTTTAATATGCTGATAGAAATTAGGTAAACCTGATTTAAGTTTCTCTGCATTAAAGTCCTCAGCCACTAGGAGCGCCGCCTCTGGATGAGCGTTTTCCTGTTTGCTCATGGCGGAATACAGCTCCTTGAGTGCAGTTTTTTGTGCCAGCCTCTGGTCTGTGGTGGTATGTAGACAGCTACGAAAAATACAGATGACAACTCTCTAGGTAGATAGTGTGGTCTATAGCTTATCATGAGATACTCTACCTCAGGCGAGCAAAACCTTGAGACTTCCTTAGATTTCGTGCACCAGCTATTGTTTACAAATATGCATAGGTCCTCGCCCCGTGTCTTACCAGAGGCTGCTGTTCTGTCCTGCCGATAGAATGTATAACTAGCCAGCTGTATGTTCTTAATGTCGTCATTCAGCCAAGACTCGGTGAAACATAAGATATTACAGTTTTTAATGTCCCGTTGGTAGGATATACGTGCTTTCAGTTTGTCCCATTTATTATCCAGCGATTGAACGTTAGCTAGCAGAACGGAAGGCAAGGGCAGGTTAGGCACTCGTCGCCTGATCCTCACAAGGCATCCTGATCTCTTTCCGCAAAACCTATGTTTCCTTTTCCAGCGAATCACAGGGATCTGGGCCTGGTCGGGTGTCTGTAGTATATCCCTCGCGTCCGACTCAGTGAAGAAGAACTCCTCATTCAATTTGAGGTGAGTAATCCCAGTTCTGACGTGCAGAAGCTCTTTTCGATCATAAGAGACGGTAGGAGCAACATTATGTACAAAACGTGTTGCGAACGACTAAAAAAAAAAAAAATTGCATGGTTGGTTAAGAGCCAATAAGACGGCAGCCCTCCCTTCCGGCACCATCTTTTTCAGTAACAGTTTTGACCGCCAATGTTCTGAGCTCCCTCAAGTGACAGTGTGAGTGTCTCATTTATTCTTTTCCTCACATTACCCTACTTCTCCTCATCTTGTTTTCCCTCTCTCGCTCTCTCCCTCTACATCCATGACTACTGTATGTGACCCCTGGCGTAAAGATGTTAAGTGAATTGATTCAAACCCGGCTTAATCAGCCAATGTCAATGGAGTTCCTCAGGTGCGTGGCTGTGAGACCAGAAGCTAACAACCGATAGCTGTTTATGCAGACAGATGGACCCAAGGCGAAAAGAGCAAAAACGAGAGGTCTTGATCCAGTAAAGGAAATATGCAATGACTCCTAGACAAATCGGAGCGGTAAATAAAGCATAAAAAACAATTCCACTCGTAATGACTTTGAACAGAGTGGAGACCGATCATAAACTGTAGCTTGCCTCGGGAAGGCACTTGACCGTAGCAGACTCAGACACCTGCTCACCACGCAGCATCTGAGGAAACACCTCACGACAGCTGCCCAAAGACACAGCACGGTGAACATATACAAGGATCCGACAGGACAGAAACGGAAAACAAGGGGAGCATTTCTCAATAGCTGGACATCTAATCAGAGAGGACTCAACCTTCGGGAACAGCTGTGGAAAGACTAAATGATTGATTAGGGAATAGGAACAGCTGGGAGCAGGAACGGAACGATAGAGAAGAGTTCTGAAGGGAGGGAGAGCAAAAAAGGGAACAAACCTAAAAGACCAGCTGGGGGAAAACGAACTGGAAAAGCAAAATGACAAGACAATATAAGACAAAACATGACAGTACCCCCCTACTCACCGAGCGCCTCCTGGCGCACTCGTCTGAGGAATCCCGGCAATGGAGGAAATCATCAATCAGTCCCGGTCCAGCACACCCTGGACGGAACCCAACTCCTCTCCTCAGGACCGTAACCCTCCCAATCCACTAAGTATTGGTGACCCCGTCCCCGAACGCATGTCCATGATCCTACGTACCTTGTAAATAAGGTGCGCTCTCGACAAGGACGGGAGGGGGAGGAAGACGAACGGGGTGCGAAAAAGGGCTTGACACAGGAGACATGGAAGACAGGATGGACGCGACGAAGATGTCGCGGAAGCTGGTCGCACAGCGACAGGATTGACGACCTGGGAGACACGGAACGGACCAATGAACCATGAGTCAACCTACGAGAAGCTGTCGTAAGAGGAAGGTTGCGAGTGGAAAGCCACACTCTCTGGCCGCAACAATACCTTGGACTCTTAATCCTACGTTTATTGGCGGCTCTCACAGTCTGTGCCCTGTAACGGCAAAGTGCAGACCTCACCCTCCCTCAGGTGCGCTCACAACGTTGGACAAACGCTTGAGCGGAGGGACGCTGGACTCGGCAAGCTGGGATGAGAACAGAGGAGGCTGGTAACCCAGACTACTCTGAAACGGAGATAACCCGGTAGCAGACGAAGGAGCGAGTTGTGAGCGTATTCTGCCCAGGGGAGCTGTTCTGCCCAAGACGCAGGGTTTCTGAAAGAAAGGCTGCGTAGTATGCGACCAATCGTCTGATTGGCCCTCTCTGCTTGACCGTTAGACTGGGGATGAAACCCGGAAGAGAGACTGACGGACGCACCAATCAAACGACAGAACTCCCTCCAAAACTGTGACGTGAATTGCGGGCCTCTGTCTGAAACGGCGTCTAACGGGAGGCCATGAATTCTGAACACATTCTCGATGATGATTTGTGCCGTCTCCTTAGCGGAAGGAAGTTTAGCGAGGGGAATGAAATATGCCGCCTTAGAGAACCTATCGACAACCGTAAGAATCACAGTCTTCCCCGCAGACAAAGGCAGACCGGTAATGAAGTCTAGGCGATGTGAGACCATGGTCGAAGGAATGGGAAGCGGTCTGAGACGACTGGCAGGAGGAGAGTTGCCTGACTTAGTCTGCGCGCAGTCCGAACAAGCAGCCACGAAACGGCGCGTGTCACGCTCCTGAGTCGGCCACCAAAAGCGCTGGCGAATAGAAGCAAGAGTGCCTCGAAAACGCCGGGATGACCAGCTAACTTGGCAGAGTGAGCCCACTGAAGAACAGCCAGACGAGTAGAAACAGGAACGAAAAGAAGGTTACTAGGACAAGGCGCGGCGACGCAGTGTGCGTGAGTGCTTGCTTAACCTGTCTTTCAATTCCCCAGACTGTCAACCCGACAACACGCCCATAAGGAAGAATCCCTCGGGATCAGTAGAAGCCACAGAAGAACTAAAAGACGGGATAAGGCATCAGGCTTGGTGTTCTTGCTACCCGGACGGTAAGAAATCACAAACTCGAAACGAGCGAAAAACAACGCCCAACGAGCTTGACGAGCATTAAGTCGTTTGGCAGAACGGATGTACTCAGGTTCTTATGGTCTGTCCAAACGACAAAAGGGAACGGTCGCCCCCTCCAACCACTGTCGCCATTCGCCTAGGGCTAAGCGGATGGCGAGCAGTTCGCGGTTACCCACATCATAGTTGCGTTCAGATGGCGACAGGCGATGAGAAAAATAAGCAAGGATGAACCTTATCGTCAGACTGGAAGCGCTGGGATAGAATGGCTCCCACGCCTACCTCTGAAGCGTCAACCTCGACAATGAATTGTCTAGTGACATCAGGAGTAACGAGGATAGGAGCGGACGTAAAACGTTCTTTTAGAAGATCAAAAGCTCCCTGGGCGGAACCGGACCACTTAAAACACGTCTTGACAGAAGTAAGAGCTGTGAGAGGGGCAGCAACTTGACCGAAATTACGAATGAAACGCCGATAGAAATTAGCGAAACCTAGAAAGCGCTGCAACTCGACACGTGACCTTGGAACGGGCCACTCACTGACAGCTTGGACCTTAGCGGAATCCATCTGAATGCCTTCAGCGGAAATAACGGAACCGAGAAAAGTAACGGAGGAGACATGAAAAGAGCACTTCTCAGCCTTCACGTAGAGACAATTCTCTAAAGGCGCTGGAGAACACGTCGAACGTGCTGAACATGAATCTCGAGTGACGGTGAAAAAAATCAGGATATCGTCAAGGTAGACAAAAACAAAGATGTTCAGCATGTCTCTCAGAACATCATTAACTAATGCCTGAAAAACAGCTGGCGCATTGGCGAGACCAAACGGCAGAACCCGGTACTCAAAATGCCCTAACGGGTGTTAAACGCCGTTTTCCACTCGTCCCCCTCTCTGATGCGCACGAGATGGTAAGCGTTACGAAGGTCCAACTTAGTAAAGCACCTGGCTCCCTGCAGAATCTCGAAGGCTGATGACATAAGGGAAACGGATAACGATTCTTAACCGTTATGTCATTCAGCCTCGATAATCCACGCAGGGGCGCAGAGTACCGTCCTTTTTCTTAACAAAAAAAAACCCCGCCCCGGCCGGAGAGGAAGAAGGCCCTATGGTACCGGCGTCAAGAGACACAGACAAATAATCCTCGAGAGCCTTACGTTCGGGAGCCGACAGAGAGTATAGTCTACCCCGAGGAGGAGTGGTCCCCGGAAGGAGATCAATACTACAATCATACGACCGGTGAGGAGGAAGGGAGTTGGCTCGGGACCGACTGAAGACCGTGCGCAGATCATGATATTCCTCCGGCACTCCTGTCAAATCGCCAGGTTCCTCCTGAGAAGTGGGGACAGAAGAAACGGGAGGGATGGCAGACATTAAACACTTCACATGACAAGAAACGTTCCAGGATAGGATAGAATTACTAGGCCAATTAATAGAAGGATTATGACATACTAGCCAGGGATGACCCAAAACAACAGGTGTAAAAGGTGAACGAAAAATCAAAAAAGAAATAGTCTCACTGTGGTTACCAGATACTGTGAGGGTTAAGGTAGTGTCTCAAATCTGATACTGGGAAGATGACTACCATCTAAGGCGAACATGGGCGTAGGCTTGTCTAACTGTCTGAAAGGAATGTCATGTTTCCGAGCCCATGCTTCGTCCATGAAACAACCCTCAGCCCCAGAGTCTATCAAGGCACTGCATGTAGCACCTGAACCGGTCCAGCGTAGATGGACCGACATAGTAGTACAGGATCTAGATGGAGAGACCTGAGTAGTAGCGCTCACCAGTAGCCCTCCGCTTACTGATGAGCTCTGGCTTTTACTGGACATGAATTGACAAAATGTTCAGCAAGTCCGCAATAGAGGCACAGGCGGTTGGTGATCCTCCGTTCCCTCTCCTTAGTCGAGATGCGAATACCTCCCAGCTGCATGGGCTCAGTCTCTGAGCCAGAGGAGGGAGATGGTTGCGATGCGGAGCAGGGAAACACTGTTGACGCGAGCTCTCTTCCACGAGCTTGGTGACGAAGATCTACCCGTCGTTCTATGCAGATGGCGAGAGCAATCAAAGAGTCCACACTGGAAGGAACCTCCCGGGAGAGAATCTCATCTTTAACCACTGCGTGGAGTCCCTCCAGAAAACGAGCGAGCAGCGCCGGCTCGTTCCAGTCACTAGAGGCAGCAAGAGTGCGAAACTCTATAGAGTAATCCGTTATGGATCGATCACCTTGGCATAGGGAAGCCAGGGCCCTAGAAGCCTCCCTACCAAAAACTGAACGGTCAAAAACCCGAATCATCTCCTCTTTAAAGTTCTGGTAATTGTTAGAACAATCAGCCCTTGCCTCCCAGATAGCTGTGCCCCACTCTCGAGCCCGGCCAGTAAGGAGTGATATGACGTAAGCAACCCGAGCTCTCTCTCTAGAGTATGTGTTGGGTTGGAGAGAGAACACAATATCACACTGGGTGAGAAAGGAGCGGCACTCCGTGGGCTGCCCGGAGTAACAAGGTGGGTTATTAACCCTAGGTTCCGGAGGCTCGGCAGACCAGGAAGTAACAGGTGGCACGAGACGAAGACTCTGGAACTGTCCAGAGAGGTCGGAAACCTGAGCGGCCAGGTTCTCCACGGCATGACGAGCAGCAGACAATTCCTGCTCGTGTCTGCCGAGCATGGCTCCTTGGATCTCGACGGCAGTGTTACGAGCGTCTGTAGTCGCTGGGTCCATTCTTTGGTCGGATCCTTCTGTTATGCAGGTGAATGAGGACCCAAAGCGACTTGGCGAAAACAGAGTCTTTAATCCAGTAAAGGAAATATGCAATACTCCTAGACAAATCGGAGCGGTAAATAAAGCATAAAAAACAATTCCACTCGTAATGACGAGAACAGACTGGAGACTCGATCATAAACTGTAGGTTGCCTCGGGAAGGCACTTGACCGTAGCAGACTCAGACACCTGCTCACCACGCAGCATCTGAGGGAAACACGACACGACAGGGCGATACAAAGACACAGCACGGTGAACAATATACAAGGATCCGACAGGACAGAAACGGAAGACAAGGGGAGAAATAGGGACTCTAATCAGGGGAAAAGATAGGGAACAGGTGTGGAAAGACTAAATGATTGATTAGGGGGAATAGGAACAGCTGGGAGCAGGAACGGAACGATAGAGAGAAGAGAGAGAGGGAGGGAGAGAGAAAAAAAAGGGAACGAACCTAAAAAGACCAGCAGGGGGGAAAACGAACAGAAGGAAAAGCAAAATGACAAGACAATATAAGACAAAACATGACAGATACATTACTATATTAATGTGATGTGAGGGCTAGCCTATGCCTCTGCTGCCTACACTGGACAATGTGGACATGTCAAAAGGTAAAATGGTAATGGACATCCGGAGTCACAGCTCAGGCGTGAGGATGTACTGAGAGAGAGAGCGAGAGACACTCAAACATAAAGACAGACAGACACAAAGAAAGACAGCATTAACAACAGTTTATTTGACATGCCCAATCTCCTCCAGTGTCATTACACCCATCATCATACTTACATCCATGTTACCCAGAAGCAAATGCTTGACTGGGCTATTTGGTCAAGTCTGTTGCTCGGGCTTGTTAGGGACTTGATTCAGCTCTCCTGCAACTCTCTCACTAGCGCCACACTCCCTTTCCAACCTCTCCCTCTCTCTCTGTAAGTAAATGAACGACATGATCCGGAAATAGGATTCCAGCAGGAGACGGTGGGAAAGAAAATCCCTCCATTACACAAAGAGGAGGGTGGGAATGAATGTCACAACCCGCTGTTCTCCTCCTGTGTCTGGTCAAATACAACCATATATCAGCTAGAAGCTCAGACATTCATCTAAACCTCAATTTGAAATCAAACCACACATTACCTAATTATTATAAGTCAAAGCCATGTTTATAAGAATTATGTTTTTGTTGTATGTAGGACATGTATGTGTCTTACAGTGCCTTGCGAAAGTATTCGGCCCCCTTGAACTTTGCAACCTTTTGCCACATTTCAGGCTTCAAACATAAAGATATAAAACTGTATTATTTGGTGAAGAATCAACAACAAGTGGGACACAATCATGAAGTGGAACGACATTTATTGGATATTTCAAACTTTTTTAACACTTCAAAAACTGAAGAATTGGGCATGCCAAATTATTCAGCCCCCTTAAGTTAATACTTTGTAGCGCCACCTTTTGCTGTGATTACAGCTGGAAGTCGCTTGGGGTATGTCTCTATCAGTTTTGCACATCGAGAGACTGACATTTTTTCCCATTCCTCCTTGCAAAACAGCTCGAGCTCAGTGAGGTTGGATGGAGAGCATTTGTGAACAGCAGTTTTCAGTTCTATCCACAGATTCTCGATTGGATTCAGGTCTGGACTTTGACTTGGCCATTCTAACACCTGGATATGTTTATTTTTGAACCATTCCATTGTAGATTTTGCTTTATGTTTTGGATCATTGTCTTGTTGGAAGACAAATCTCCGTCCCAGTCTCAGGTCTTTTGCAGACTCCATCAGGTTTTCTTCCAGAATGGTCCTGTATTTGGCTCCATCCATCTTCCCATCAATTTTAACCATCTTCCCTGTCCCTGCTGAAGAAAAGCAGGCCCAAACCATGATGCTGCCACCACCATGTTTGACAGTGGGGATGGTGTGTTCAGGGTGATGAGCTGTGTTGCTTTTACGCCAAACATAACGTTTTGCATTGTTGCCAAAAAGTAAAATTTTGGTTTCATCTGACCAGAGCACCTTCTTCCACATGTTTGGTGTGTCTCCCAGGTGGCTTGTGGCAAACTTTAAATGACACTTTTTATGGATATCTTTAAGAAATGGCTTTCTTCTTGCCACTCTTCCATAAAGGCCAGATTTGTGCAATATATGACTGATTGTTGTCCCATGGACAGAGTCTCCCACCTCAGCTGTAGATCTCTGCAGTTCATCCAGAGTGATCATGGGCCTCTTGGCTGCATCTCTGATCAGTCTTCTCCTTGTATGAGCTGAAAGTTTAGAAGGACGGCCAATTCTTGGTAGAGTTGCAGTGGTCTGATACTCCTTCCATTTCAATATTATCGCTTGCACAGTGCTCCTTGGGATGTTTAAAGCTTGTGATATCTTTTGTATCCAAATCCGGCTTTAAACTTCTTCTCAACAGTATCTCGGACCTGCCGGGTGTGTTCCTTGTTCTTCATGATGCTCTCTGCGCTTTTAACGGACCTCTGAGACTATCACAGTGCAGGTGCATTTATACGGAGACTTGATTACACACAGGTGGATTGTATTTATCATCATTATTCATTTAGGTCAACATTGGATCATTCAGAGATCCTCACTGAACTTCTGGAGAGAGTTTGCTGCACTGAAAGTAAAGGGGCTGAATAATTTTGCACGCCCAATTTTTCAGTTTTTGATTTGTTAAAAAAGTTTGAAATATCCAATAAATGTCGTTCCACTTCATGATTGTGTCTCACTTGTTGTTGATT
>NC_060194.1:33585664-33591609 GCF_021184085.1 Oncorhynchus gorbuscha | reverse complement strand
TAGCTAGCTAGCTACCTACAAATGCATTTGGAGTGTTTTTTTTACAGTGATAAATACATCAAGATAGCTAACTAATACGAAGTAGCGGGTGATATTTAATTCACTTAGCTATCTATACGTATGTAAAGTTGGCTAGATAGCTAACGTTAGCTAGCTACATTAGTAGCTCATTTGAGTTAGCCTGCACTGTAGCTAGTTAGCTAATAATACATGTTTTGATTTTACATTCGAAATATAACGTTATTTACTTAACTTACTTGAATAGGTTATCCCAGTCATGTGGACGATTGGAAACAGGGAAGAAACGTTTGTTTGTCACCAGAGCGTTTTAGAGCATCTTAAAATGTACCTGTGAATAAATTCATAAAATGTAATGACCAGACTTTCATACAAACTTGCTATGGTGAATTGTTGACGAAACATCGAACGTGCTGCCATATGCTTCCAGCACACCCAAAAGCGAGCTACTCTGGGGGGCCTAAACCGCACGCATCCATTACCGTGTGCTAGTGTAGACAAACCGTTAACCATCTGGCCACGCTGGCTGCCTTGTGTGCCCACCTCCTGCTGGCCCAGCTGGTGGTGACGCCCCCCTCACCACAATTTTCTCTTTAAATATTTTTTGTTGTTTAATGCAAATGCATTTACAGTTTTTCGATCTGTTCTACGAATTGCCAAGTGGCATTCAGTTACAGTTGATGAAAATGTAAAGACTAATAGTGCATTTTGTCACTGGCTCTATGGAGCGGTATATATATTTTTTATGTATATTTACCTTACATAGCCCCCATAGCTATTGTCGTTTGAATATATATATATATATATGTTGATGGGTGTGCCAGAATTAACGATATATTGTTTTAATTGTGTGTTACAGGTTCTACTGGTAAGTGACAGACAGTGTTAGATAATGACACAATCAAGACGTTGCCAACCTATGACTTTCACACGGAAATAGGATAAAACGACAGAAAGTATCGAACAACAAAGTTTATTTCAGAGAGGAAGTGAAATTCTGTTGGTAAAACAGTGAGAATGAGAGACATAAAAATAAAGCATGGTTCCTGGTTAAGAGACCCATTACATATACAGTAGGGTGCTGTGGTATTGCGTTATTGTCGTGTATGTTTCTGTTTGTGTGGGGGGTGAAATGGTACCATACCCACACCAAGCAAAGTTTCCATTAGTGTGCCATCTCCTGGCTGTCATTATTAGTCTCCTTACAGTGTTGCCACACACACACACACACACACACACACACACACACACACACACACACACACACACACACACACACACACACACACACACACACACACACACACACACACACACACACACACACACACACACACACGGTGGTAACACCCGAGCAATACCTACCCTCCCTAGTGTTGTTGAATGCCCACCCATGCCAACATTCTGTAGACTCCCACCCCAATAGACATGTCCCTAGGGGTTAACAGTATAACGTGGTTCAAGCCATTATGGGAGGTCAGAATTAGAGACTAGCTAGCTCGGTCCAATAGCGCCGGTTGTTATGTTGATGAAGTAACAAATATGTTGATGAAGCACATGGATTCCAGGCTAGGTTGATGAGTAATCAGCACCTACACTATAGACCTACGGACTATTCTATAGGCACATAGCTGTTAGCCCACACGGAATATGGCTCAATGCAGATTCCAGGCTACATAGCTAATTTCTTAAAACTCATCGAAATGATACTAGACATGTCAATTACTGGCCAGCAGATGGCACCACATGACCGATTAAAAACAAACCTGCATTGTCTCTTCGAAATGCTTTTTGCTCTTGTGTACTGTGGTGTTTTCAGTTTGGCTGTGCATGTCAAGGCTTTGGGTGGCTTTTTCAACATGCAGTTATACCCTCAAGTTTTAGTATTGGATGTGTGGTCATGAAAATCCTCAGTGCAAATTGTCAAATGTAATTTTAAAAATGTATTTATTTTGTATTTCACCTTTATTTAACTAAGCAAGCCAGTTAAGGACAAATTCTTATTTACATTGACGGCCTAACAAAAGGCAAAAAGACCTCCATGATGGATGGGGGCCGGGGGATTAAAAAAATAAAAATAAATACAATATAAATATAGGACAAACACACACAACAACCGAGCAACACTACATAAAGAGAGACCTAAGACAACAACATAGCAAGGCAGCAGCACATGACAACACAGCATGGTAGCAACACAGCATAACAACAACCTGGTATAAACACAACATGGTAGCAGCACAAAACATGGTACAAATATTGAGCACAGACAACAGCACACAGGGCAAGAAAGTAGAGACAAATAATACATGCAGCAGCACAACTGTCATTAAGAGTGTCCATGATTGAGTCTTTGAATGAAGAGATTGAGATAAAAACTGTCCAGTTTGAGTGTTTTGTTGCAGCTCATTCCAGTCGCTAGCTGCAGCGAACTAAAAAGAGGAGCGACCCAGGGATGTGTGCTTTGGGGCCTTTATCAGAATGTGACTGGCAGAACGGGTGTGGAGGATGAGGGCTGCAGTAGATATCTCAGATAGGGGGAGGAGGGCTAAGAGGGTTTATAAATAAGCATCAACCAGTGGGTCTTGCAACAGGTATACAGAGGATGATGAGTATAGAGTGCAGTGATATGTCCTATAAGGAGCATTGGTGGCAAATCTGATGGCCGAATGGTAAAGAACATCTAGCCGCTCGAGAGCACCCTTACCTGTGATCTATAAATTATGTCTCCGTATTCTAGGATGGGTAGGATGGTCATCTGAATCAGGTTAGTTTAAGTAGCTGGGGTGAAAGAGAATCGATTACGATAGAGGAAACCAAGTCTAGATTTTATATTTAGCCTGCAGCTTTGATATGTACTGAGAAAAGGGGACAGTGTACCGTCTAGCCATACTCCCAAGTACTTGTATGAGGTGACTACCTCAAGCTTTAAAGTGGGCATTCTTCTTTTTATTTTATTTATTTCACCTTTATTTAACCTGGTAGGCTAGTTGAGAACAAGTTCTCATTTGCAACTACCACCTAGCCAAGATAAAGCATAGCAGTGTGAACAGACAACACAGAGTTACACATGGAGTAAACAATTAACAAGTCAATAACACGGTAGACAAACGGGAGTCTATATACAATGTGTGCAAAATGCATGAGGAGGTAGGCGAAGATAATTACAATATTGCATTAACAATGGAGTGATAAATGATCAGATGATCATGTACAGGTAGAGATATTGGTGGGCAAAAGAGCAGAAAAGTAAATAAATAAAAACTGTGGGGATGAGGTAGGTGAAAATGGGGGGCTGTTACCAATAGATTATGTACAGCTGCAGCGATCGGTTAGCTGCTCAGATAGCTGATGTTTGAAGTTGGTGAGGGAGATAAAAGTCTCAACTTCAGCAATTTTTGCAATTCGTTCCAGTCACAGGCAGCAGAGTACTGAAACGAAAGTGACTAATGAGGTGTTGGCTTTAGGGATGACCAGTGAGATACACCTGCTATGGATGGTGTTGCCACGCGACCAGTGAACTGAGATAAGGCGGAGCTTTACCTAGCATGGCCTTGTAGATGACTTGGAGCCAGTGGGTCTGGCGACGAATATGTAGCGAGGCCAGCCGACCAGAGCATACAAGTCGCAGTGGTGGGTAGTATAAGGTGCTTTAGTGACAAAAAGCAGTGGCACTGTGATAAACTGCATCCAGTTTGTTGAGTAGAGTGTTGGAAGCCATTTTGTAGATACTTGAAATCGAGGATCGGTAGGATCGTCAGTTTTACTTAAGGGTAAGCTTGGCAGCGTGAGTGGTTGAGGCTTTGTTGCGGAATAAGCCGACTCTTGATTTGATTTTAGATTGGAAATGTTTGATATGGGTCTGGAAGGAGAGTTTGCAGTCTAGCCAGACACCTAGGTACTATAGGTGTCCACATATTCAAGGTCGGAACCATCCAGTGTGGTGATGCTAGTCGGGCATGCGGGTGCAGGCAGCGATCGGTTGAAAAGCATGCATTTGGTTTTACTAGCGTTTAAGAGCACTTGGAGGCCACGGAAGGAGTGTTGTATGGCATTGAAGCTCGTTTGGAGGTTAGATAGCGCAGTGTCCAATGACGGGCCGAAAGTATATAGAATGGTGTCGTCTGCGTAGAGGTGGATCAGGGAATCGCCCGCAGCAAGAGCAACATCATTGATATATACAGAGAAAAGAGTCGGCCCGAGAATTGAACCCTGTGGCACCCCCATAGAGACTGCCAGAGGACCGGACAGCATGCCCTCCGATTTGACACACTGAACTCTGTCTGCAAAGTAATTGGTGAACCAGGCAAGGCAGTCATACGAAAAACCGAGGCTACTGAGTCTGTCGATAAGAATATGGTGATTGACAGAGTCGAAAGCCTTGGCAAGGTCGATGAAGACGGCTGCACAGTACTGTCTTTTATCGATGGCGGTTATGATGTCGTTTAGTAGTTTGTGTCGGGGGGCTAGGGTCAGTTTGTTATATCTGGAGTACTTCTCCTGTCCTATTCGGTGTCCTGTGTGAATCTAAGTGTGAGTTCTCTAATTCTCTCCTTCTTTATTTCTCTCTCTCTCGGAGGACCTGAGCCCTAGGACCATGCCCCAGGACTACCTGACATGATGACTCCTTGCTGTCCTCAGTCCACCTGGCCATGCTGCTGCTCCAGTTTCAACTGACCTGAGCCCTAGGACCATGCCCCAGGACTACCTGACATGATGAATCCTTGCTGTCCCCAGTCCACCTGGCCATGCTGCTGCTCCAGTTTCAACTGTTCTGCCTTACTATTATTCGACCATGCTGGTCATTTATGAACATTTGAACATCTTGGCCATGTTCTGTTATAATCTCCACCCGGCACAGCCAGAAGAGGACTGGCCACCCCACATATGGTCTCTCTAATTCTCTCTTTCTTTCTCTCTTTCGGAGGACCTGAGCCCTAGGGCCGTGCCCCAGGACTACCTGACATGATGACTCCTTGCTGTCCCGGTCCACCTGACTGTGCTGCTGCTCCAGTTTCAACTGTTCTGCCTTGTTATTATTCGACCATGCTGGTCATTTATGAACATTTGAACATCTTGGCCATGTTCTGTTATAATTCCACCCGGCACAGCCAGAAGAGGACTGGCCACCCCCATAGCCTGGTTCCTCTCTAGGTTTCTTCCTAGGTTTTGGCCTTTCTAGGGAGTTTTCCTAGCCACCGTGCTTCTACACCTGCATTGCTTGCTGTTTGGGGTTTTAGGCTGGGTTTCTGTACAGCACTTTGAGATATCAGCTGATGTACGAAGGGCTATATAAATACATTTGATTTGGTTTAGTACCTTGAGTGTGGCTGGAGGTGCACCCGTGACCGGCTCGGAAACCAGATTGCATAGCGGAGAAGGTACGGTGGGATTCGAGATGGTCAGTGACCTGTTTGTTGACTTGGCTTTCGAAGACCTTAGACAGGGCAGGGCAGAATGGATATAAGTTTTGTAACAGTTTGGGTCCAGGTGTCTCCCCTTTGAAGACAGGGGATGACTGCGGCAGCTTTCCAATCCTTGGGGATCTCAGACGATATGAAAGAGAGGTTGAACAGGCTGTAATAGGGGTTGTGACAATGGCATGGATAGTTTCAGAAAATAGAGGGCCCAGATTGTCAAGCCCAGCTGATTTTATATGGGTCCAGGTTTGCAGCTCTTTCAGAACATCTGCTATCTGGATTTGGGTAAAGGAGAACCTGAAAGGCTTGGGCGAGGAGCTGCGGGCGGAGCTGTTGGCCGAGGTAGGAGTAGCCAAGGCGAAAGGCATGGCCAGACGTTGAGAAATGCTTGTTGAAGTTTTCGATAATCATGGATTTGTCGGTGGTGACCGTGTTCCCTAGCCTCAGTGCAGTGGGCAGCTGGGAGGAGGTGCTCTTGTTCTCCATGGACTTCACAGTGTCCCAGAA
>NC_060194.1:33578974-33585564 GCF_021184085.1 Oncorhynchus gorbuscha | reverse complement strand
TACCATTGTTCAGTCAGTCAGACTGCTCTATCAAATCATAGACTTAATTATAACATAACACACAGAAATACGAGTTTTAGGTCATTGATATGGTCGAATCCGGAAACTATCATCTCGGAAACAAGACGTTTATTCTTTCAGTGAAAAACGGAACCGTTCCGTATTTTTTCTAACGGGTGGCATCCATAAGTCTAAATATTCCTGTTACATTGCACAACCTTCAATGTTATGTCATAATTATGTACAATTCTGGCAAATTAGGTGCCTCAAACTGTTGCATATACACTGACTGCGTGCAATGAACGAAAGAGAAGTGACACAATTTCACCTGGTTAACATTGCCTGCTAACCTGGATTTCTTTTAGCTAAATATGCAGGTTTAAAATTATATACTTCTGTGTATTGATTTTAAGAAAGTCTGTCGTTCTGACCCTGAACGAGGCAATTAACCCACCGTTCCTAGGCCGTCATTGAAAATAAGAATGTGTTCTTAACTGACTTGCCTAGTTAACTAAAGATGAACTAAAGGTGTAATAAAAAAATAAATAAATAAAAAATCAGCCAAATCAGTGTCCAAAAATACCGATTTCCGATTGTTATGAAAACTTGAAATCGGGCCCAATTAATCGGCCATTCCGATTAATCGGTCAACCTCTACCCCGCACCTCTCTGATTCAGAGGTTTTAGGTTAACTGCAGTAAACACATTTCAGTTGAATGCATTCAGTTGTACAACTGACTAGGTATCCCCCTTTCTCTTTCCATTTCACTTGGATAAATCACATTTTGATCTTGTGAATCCCATTTGTGTGTAGCCTTGTACTAGTTGTGCAATAACTAGTTTACAGTGACTTTAGCAACTCTTGTCATGTGCTTGCACTTCCCTTTGCCCTCCAGCCTAACTGTTCACCAAAATCTAGATGACTTTTGGTGCATTTGCTCACACATCCAGTGTGTCATCCTCCTGCCAAAGTCTACTACCTTGAAGGTTAGTTGACATTTTTTCAGGTTTGTTGAGCCTTCTGTTGGTCATCTGTTGATTTTGAAGGCAGGCAGATTGACCCTCACCTCTGTCTCTGTGTCTCTCTCTCCCTCACCCTTTGCCTATCTCTCTCTCTCTCTCTCTCCCTCAAACTCTGTCTCTCTCTCCCTCTGTCTCTGTGTCTCTCTCACCCTCTGTCTCTCTCTCTCCCTCACCCTTTGCCTCTCTCTCTCTCTCTCTCCCTCAAACTCTGTCTCTCTCTCCCTCTGTCTCTGTGTCTCTCTCTCCCTCACCCTTTGTCTCTCTCTCTCTCTCTCCTCAAACTCTGTCTCTCTCTCCTCTGTCTCTGTGCTCCCTCTCACCTTCTGTCTCTCTCTCCCTCACCCTCTCTCTCTCTCTCTCCCTCTCTCTCTCTTCCTCTCAAATTATGTCTCTCTCTCCCTCACCCTCTATCTCTGTGTCTCTCTCTCCCTCACCCTTTGTCTCTCTCTCTCTGTCCCTCAAACTCTGTCTCTCTCTCCCCCGTCTCTGTGACTCTCCTCTGTCTCTGTGTCTCTCTCCCTCACCCTCTGTCTCTGTGTCTCTCTCCCTCACCCTTTGTTTCTCTCTTCTCTCTCCTCACTCTGTCTCTCTCTCCCTCTCCCTCTGTCTCTCTCCCTCTGTCTGTGTCTCCCTCCTTCACTCCTCTGTCTCTGTGTCTCTCTCTCTCCTTCACTCCCTCTGCCCTGTGTCTCTCCTCACCTCTGTCCCTGTCTCTCTCTCCCTCCCTCTCTGTCTCTGTGTCTCTCTCTCCCGCCCTCTGTCTCTGTCTCTCCCTCACCCCTCTGTCTCTGTCTCTCCCTCCCTCTACCTCCGTGTCTCTCTCCCCTCTGTGTCTCTTCGCCCTTGTCACTGTTTGTTCTCTTCGTTATACAGTATCAGAGTTATTCTCTGAGCTGAGAAAAATTCAGGTCAAAGTCCACAAGTCAAACAGAAAACTGAGAGATTCAGTTCAGTCTGTGGTCTGTTTTTATATCAGCTCTATTTAAACGTCTGACCTCACAATGTTGTACAGTATGTCATCTATCATCAGAGGTCAGAGGTCAAATCCTCACTTACCCCAGACCAATACCACTGTCTCCTTTAAAAGCATAACTCATCACTCCTATAGCCCTGCAGTCCTGTGACATTTGTTATGTGAAATGGGTGAATGATCTAGACCAGAGATGGGAAACACTGATGGGGGGTGGCCACAAAAATCTGAACTCATCATGAGGGGCTTTAGTTGCTCGTATGCCTGTGTACCCACATCCATACCACACACATGCAGTCGGAGCTGCCTCAGCCCTTAGTAAAATGTTTACAGAAATGTTCCTGCATTTCTACAACTTCTGCCATAGGGGGTGAGAGACATGTTAGCATTTTTAATATGGGGAAATTGTTTTAATATGATATCTGATTGAGAATGACACACAAAATCAATGGGGGCCCCTCGTCGGTAATCTATTTTCTGTAACCGATGTGAAATGGCTAGTTAGTTAGCGGGGTGCGCGCTAATAGCATTTCAATCGGGTGACATCACTCGCTCTGAGATCTTGAAGGTGCAGTTGTTCCCCTTGCTCTGCTTTTGTGGAGCAATGGGTAACGATGCTTCGGGAGGGTGGCTGTTGTCGATGTGTGCAGAGGGTCCCTGGTTCGAGCCCAGGTAGGGGCGAGGAGAGGGACGGAAGCTATACTGTTTCACTTGCTCCATAAAGATCTGATAATACCCCATGTGTAATCCTTACCTACCCCATGTGTAATCCTTACCTGCCCCATGTGTAATCTTTACCTACCCCATGTGTAATCCTTACCTACCCCATGTGTAATCCTTACCTACCCCATGTGTAATCCTTACCTACCCCATGTGTAATCCTTACCTGCCCCATCCCCTCTTGCTTTCAGGGGTTGACATGGAAACCCAGAGATAGTTTACTGATTCCAGTGTAGTGCAGTGGCCCAATCTGAGTGCTATTTCTAGGAAAAAGATTGAAGTGTCTCTGTGTTTGAGAGAGAGAGAGGTACATTCTCTAACTGCGTAGGGGGGTGGAGGGACTGCCGTATGGTCTATGGTGACCTTTGCCAGACGGCTCTATGGATTTAATACTAAATGCAAAACGTAATCTTCATGGATTTTTCTTTATTTGTTCTGACTCATCCTCAATCACCCCAGGCAACCAGGAGCCTACCTGGCTTTGGGACAGGTTGTCATTCAGGACCCTACCTGGCTTTGGGGCAGGTTGGTCATTCAGGAGCCTACCTGGCTTTGGGGTTGGTTGTCATTCAGAGCCTACCTGGCTTTGGGGCAGGTTGGTCATTCAGAGTCTACCTGGCTTTGGGGGCAGGTTGGTCATTCAGAGACTACCTGGCTTTGGTGCAGATGGTCATTCAGGAGTCTACCTGGCTTCAGGTTGGCTTGCCTAGAGCTACCTGGTTTGGGGTGCTAGGGGCTGACCCAGGAACCTACCTGGCTTTTTGGGCAGGTTGGTCATTCAGGAATCCTACCTGGCTTTGGGGCAGGTTGGTCATTCCTTCAGGAGTCTACCTGGCTTGGGGCAGGTTGGTCATTCAGAGCCTACCTGGCTTTGGGTAGGTTGTCATTCAGAGCCTACCTGGCTTTGGGGTAGGTTGGTCATTCAGAGCTACCTGGCTTTTGGGGCAGGTTGGTCATTCAGTGAGCCTACCTGGCTTTGGGGCAGGTGGGTCATTCAGAGTCTACCTGGCTTTCCAGGATGGTCATTCAGAGTCTACTCTGGCTTTGGGGCAGGATGGTCATTCAGAGTCTACCTGGCTTTGGGGCAGGTTGGTCATTCAGGAGTCTACCTGGCTTTGGGGCAGGATGGTCATTCAGAGTTCACGGGCCAGTTTCCCACAAGTTATTACATCGTTATGTCATACTGAGCACCTAGAAATAGAAAAACAATTTCTGTTTTGTTATGTATGGGACATCCAAATATCCAACTAACACACAAACCACGTGCTGTATCAGGTGTAGTCTATCTCAGACTCTTCCAAGTATAGCTGGGCCAAACTAGTCTTGTCTTTTTTGTAACTAAGAATACCTTGCTTTTTAAACTGAGTTCTGGTGAGTGTTAGACTTGTGCTGTGAAAACTGGGCACAAAAGCTTACATTCATTTGCTTGCCTTTTTATCTTTTAAACTAGGTAAGGAAAGAACACACACTTTCAAAAAATAAATTTTGTCTTCTGCTCTCTCTCTATCCTCTCTTTTCACCCTGTCTCTATGTTGTCTTACTAACATACAAACCTTTTGAGGGCTCAGAGGAACTGCAGTGTTTCAGATGCAGATAAAGTTCAGAAAGTGTTCTGGATACCTGAGACAACTAAATATTCATCATTAGTTAATTTCAGCTGGCAGCAGAAAGAGAAAAAAACAGTGTGAGCACAATGTAGCGTCAAGCATCAACAAATCTGTTGTGTACTTTGGTGGTCATTGCTGGTTCAGCTGGCCCAATTAGATTGGATAAAGTCTCTGGTGAGTAGAACAACAGCGGGCCTGTCCTGCTTCCCACTGGGTTTGAATGAGTTCCACTTGAGGCCACCAACCGCTGTTTCTATTGGCTTATAAGGACATAATGTCACCACACTCCCAAAAAACCTCCCCAAATTCAGTTTTTACCGTTCTCCATGTCTCTTTTGAGTCTATTTTTTTAAAACTCTGCAGTTGACACCTGCTTTACTACTTAACGTCTGTATGTTTCTACAGCTGGAGTCTAGCTGATGCAACACTTGACAAGGCTTTCAGGCAGCCTGGGAATGTGTGTCTCTTTTTGCTTTCCAGATAGCATTTTCTCTGCTTTAATATACACTGAGTGTACAAAACATTATGAACACCTGTTCTTTCCGTGATATAGACTGACCAGGGGAATCCAGGTGAAAGCTATGAACCCTTATTGATGTCACTAATTAAATTCACTTAAATCAGTGTAGATGAAGGTAAGGAGAAATGTTAAAGAAGGATTTTCAAGCCTTTAGACAACGGAGACATTGATTATGTATGTTTACCATTCAAATCAAATCAAATCAAATCAAATTTATTTATATAGCCCTTCGTACATCAGCTGATATCTCAAAGTGCTGTACAGAAACCCAGCCTAAAACCCCAAACAGCAAACAATGCAGGTGTAAAAGCACGGTGGCTAGGAAAAACTCCCTAGAAAGGCCAAAACCTAGGAAGAAACCTAGAGAGGAACCGGGCTATGTGGGGTGGCCAGTCCTCTTCTGGCTGTGCCGGGTAGAGATTATAACAGAACATGACCAAGATGTTCAAATGTTCATAAATGACCAGCATGGTCAAATAATAATAAGGCAGAACAGTTGAAACTGGAGCAGCAGCACAGTCAGATGGACTGGGGACAGCAAGGAGCCATCATGTCAGGTAGTCCTGGGGCACGGTCCTAGGGCTCAGGTCCTCCGAGAGAGAGAAAGAAAGAGAGAATTAGAGAGAGCATATGTGGGGTGGCCAGTCCTCTTCTGGCTGTGCCAGGTGGAGATTATAACAGAACGTGGCCAAGATGTTCAAATGTTCATAAATGACCAGCATGGTTGAATAATAGTAAGGCAGAACAGTTGAAACTGGAGCAGGAGCATGGCCAGGTGGACTGGGGACAGCAAGGAGTCCTCATGTCAGGTAGTCCTGGGACATGGTCCTAGGGCCCAGGCCAGTTGAAACTGGAGCAGCAGCATGGCCAGGTGGACTGGGGACAGCAAGGAGTCATCATGTCAGGTAGTCCTGGGGCATGGTTCTAGGGCTCAGGTCCTCCGAGAGAGAGAAAGAAAGAGAGAAGGAGAGAATTAGAGAACGCACACTTAGATTTACACAGGACACCGAATAGGACAGGAGAAGTACTCCAGATAAACAAACTGACCCTAGCCCCCGACACATAAACTACTGCAGCATAAATACTGGAGGCTGAGACAGGAGGGGTCAGGAGACACTGTGGCCCCATCCGAGGACACCCCCGGACAGGGCCAAACAGGAAGGATATAACCCCACCCACTTTGCCAAAGCACAGCCCCCACACCACTAGAGGGAAATCTTCAACCACCAACTTACCATCCTGAGACAAGGCCGAGTATAGCCCACAAAGATCTCCGACACGGTACAACCCAAGGGGGGGGGGGAACCCAGACAGGCCGACCACAACAGTGAATCAACCCACCCAGGTGACGCACCCCCCCCAGGGACGGCACGAGAGAGCCCCAGCAAGCCAGTGACTCAGCCCCCGTAACAGGGTTAGAGGCAGAGAATCCCAGTGGAAAACGGGGAACCGGCCAGGCAGAGACAGCAAGGGCGGTTCGTTGCTCCAGAGCCTTTCCGTTCACCTTCCCACTCCTGGGCCAGACTACACTCAATCATATGACCCACTGAAGAGATGAGTCTTCAGTAAAGACTTAAAGGTTGAGACCGAGGTTTGCGTCTCTGACATGGGTAGGCAGACCGTTCCATAAAAATGGAGCTCTATAGGAGAAAGCCCTGCCTCCAGCTGTTTGCTTAGAAATTCTAGGGACAATTAGGAGGCCTGCGTCTTGTGACCGTAGCGTACGTATAGGTATGTACGGCAGGACCAA
>NC_060194.1:33557372-33578874 GCF_021184085.1 Oncorhynchus gorbuscha | reverse complement strand
TGCTGGTGAATGAGGACCCAAAAGCGATTTAACGAAAACAGAGTCTTTATTCCAGTAAAAGACAAAAGTAATAATCCTGGATATAACAAGGAGAAAACAAAACAGGAAAAACTTAAATCCACTCGTAGTAGCGAGGACTGACTGGAGACTCGACCATAGACTGCAGGTTGCTTAGGAAGGCACCGACCGTAGCAGACTAAGACACCTGCTCACACGCAGCATCTGAAGAAGACAAAACACGACAGGGCGAGACCAGGACACAGAACAGCGAACATCATACAAGGATCCGACAAGGACAGAAGCGGAAAACAAGGGGAGAAATAGGGGCTCTAATCAGAGGGCAAAATAGGGGACAGGTGTGAAAAGAGTAAATGAGTGAGTTAGGAGAATGAGGAACAGCTGGGAGCAGGAACGGAACGATAGAGAGAAGAGAGAGAGGGAGGGGGAGAGAGAGGGATAGAAAGAGGGAACGAACCTAATAAGACCAGCAGGGGAAACGAGAGGAACCTGGCGGCAACGGAGAAATCATCAATCAGCGAACGGTCCAGCACGTCCGAGATGGAACCCAACTCCTCTCCTCAGGACCGTAACCCTCCCAATCCACTAAGTACTGGTGACCACGTCCCCGAGAAGCATGTCCATGATCTTTCGTACTTTGTAAATAGGTGCGCCCTCGACAAGGACGGGGAGGGGGACGAACGGGGGCGAAGAAAGGGCTTGACACAGGAGACATGGAAGACAGGGTGGACGCAACGAAGATGTCGCGGAAGAAGCTAGTCGCACAGCGACAGGATTGACGACCTGGGAGACACGGAACGGACCAATGAACCGCGGAGTCAACTTGCGAGAAGCTGTCGTAAGGGGAAGGTTACAGTGGAAAGCCACACTCTCTGGCCGCGACAATACCTAGGACTCTTAATCCTACGTTTGTGGCGGCTCTCACAAGTCTGCGCCCTGTAACGGCAAAGTGCAGACCTCACCCTCCTCCAAGTGCGCTCACAACGTTGGACAAACGCCTGAGCGGAGGGAACGCTGGACTCGGCGAGCTGGGACCAAAGAGAACAGAGGAGGCTGGTACCCCAGACTACTCTGAAACGGAGATAGCCCGGTAGCAGGCGAAGGAAGCGAGTTGTGGCGTATTCTGCCCAGGGGAGCTGTTCTGCCCAAGACACAGGGTTTCTAAAGAAAGGCTGCGTAATATGCGACCAATCGTCTGATTGGCCCTTTCTGCTTGACCGTTAGACTGGGGATGAAAACCGGAAGAGAGACTGACGGAAGCACCAATCAAGCGACAGAATTCCCTCCAAAACTGTGGCGTGAATTGCGGACCTCTGTCTGAAACGGCGTCTAACGGGAGGCCATGAATTCTGAACACATTCTCAATGATGATTTGTGCCGTCTCCTTAGCGGAAGGAAGCTTAGCGAAGGGAATGAAATGTGCCGCCTTAGAGAACCTATCGACAACCGTAAGAATCACAGTCTTCCCCGCAGACGAAGGCAGACTGGTAATGAAGTCTAAGGCGATGTGAGACCATGGTCGAGAAGGAATGGGAAGCGGTCTGAGACGACCGGCAGGAGGAGAGTTACCTGACTTAGTCTGCGCGCAGTCCCGAACAAGCAGCCACGAAGCGGCGCGTGTCACGCTCCTGAGTAGGCCACCAAATCCGCTGGCGAATAGATGCAAGTGTACCCCGAACGCCGGGGTGGCCAGCTAACTTGGCAGAGTGAGCCCACTGAAGAACAGCCAGACGAGTAGAAACAGGAGCGAAAAGAAGGTTACTAGGACAAGCGCGCGCGACGCAGTGTGAGTGAGTGCTTGCTTAACCTGTCTCTCAATTCCCCAGACAGTCAACCCGACAACACGCCCATCAGGAAGTATCCCCTGAGGATCGGTAGAAGCCACAGAAGAACTAAAGAGACAGATAAGGCATCAGGCTTGGTGTTCTTGCTACCCGGCGATAAGAAATCACGAACTCGAAACGAGCGAAAAACAACGCCCAACGAGCTTGACGGCATTAAGTCGTTTGGCAGAACGGATGTACTCAAAGGTTCTTATGGTCAGTCCAAACGACAAAAAGGAACTTAGTCGCCCCCTCCAACCACTGTCGCCATTCGCCTAGGAGCTAAGCGGATGGCGAGCAGTTCGGGTGATTACCCACATCATAGTTGCGTTCCGATGGCGACAGGCGATGAGAAAAATAAGCGCAAGGATGGACCTTATCGTCAGACTGGAAAGCTGGGATAGAATGGCTCCCACGCCCACCTCCTGAAGCGTCAACCTCGACAATGAATTGTTTAGTGACGTCAGGAGTAACAAGGATAGGAGCGGACGTAAAACGCTTCTTGAGGAGATCAAAAGCTCCTGGGCGGAACCGGACCACTTAAAGCACGTCTTGACAGAAGTAAGAGCTGTGAGAGGGGCAGCAACTTGACCGAAATTACGAATGAAACGATAGAAATTAGCGAAACCTAGAAAGCGCTGCAACTCGACACGTGACCTTGAACGGGCCAATCACTGACAGCCTGGTCTTTAGCGGGATCCATCTGAATGCCTTCAGCGGAAATAACAGAACCGAGAAATGTGACAGAGGAGACATGAAAGGCGCACTTCTCAGCCTTCACGAGACAATTCTCTAAAAGGCGTTGGAGTACACGCGAACGTGCTGAACATGAATCTCGAGTGACGGTGAAAAATCAGGATATCGTCAAGGTAGACAAAAACAAAGATGTTCAGCATGTCTCTCAGTACATCATTAACTAATGCCTGAAAAACAGCTGGAGCATTAGCGAGACCGAACGGCAGAACCCGGTACTCAAAATGCCCTAACGGAGTGTTAAACGCCGTTTCCACTCGCCCCCCTCTCTGATGCGCACGAGATGGTAAGCGTTACAAAGGTCCAACTTAGTAAAGAACCTGGCTCCCTGCAGAATCTCGAAGGCTGACGACATAAGGGGAAGCGGATAACGATTCTTAACCGTTATGTCATTCAGCCCTCGATATCCACGCAGGGGGCGCAGAGTACCGTCCTTCTTCTTAACAAAAAAACCCCGTCCGGCGGGAGAGGAAGAAGGCACTACGGTGCCGGCGTCGAGAGAAACAGACAAATAATCCTCGAGAGCCTTACGTTCGGGAGCCGACAGAGAGTATAGTCTACCCCGAGGGGGAGTGGTCCCCCGGAAGGAGATCAATACTACAATCATACGACCGTGAGGAGGAAGGGAGTTGGCTCTGGACCGACTGAAGACCGTGCGCAGATCATGATATTCCTCCGGCACTCCTGTCAAATCACCAGGTTCCTCCTGAGAAGAGGGGACAGAAGAAACAGGAGGGATAGCAGACATTAAACACTTCACATGACAAGAAACGTTCCAGGATAGGATAGAATTACTAGACCAATTAATAGAAGGATTATGACATACTAGCCAGGGATGACCCAAAACAACAGGTGTAAAAGGTGAACGAAAAATCAAAAAGGAAATGGTCTCACTGTGGTTACCAGATACTGTGAGGGTTAAAGGTAGTGTCTCATATCTGATACTGGGGAGAGGACTACCATCTAAGGCGAACATGGGCGTGGGCTTCCCTAACTGTCTGAGAGGAATGTCATGTTTCCGAGCCCATGCTTCGTCCATAAAACAACCCTCAGCCCCAGAGTCTATCAAGGCACTGCATGAAGCAGCCGAACCGGTCCAGCGTAGATGGACCGACATGGTAGTACAGGATCTTGAAGGAGAGACCTGAGTAGTAGTGCTCACCAGTAGCCCTCCGCTTACTGATGAGCTCTGGCTTTTACTGGACATGAATTGACAAAATGTCCAGCAGAACCGCAATAGAGGCAAAGGCGGTTGGTGATCCTCCGTTCCCTCTCCTTAGACGAGATGCGAATACCTCCCAGCTGCATGGGCTCAGTCTCTGAGCCGGAGGAGGAGATGGTTGCGATGCGGAGAGGGGGAACACCGTTAACGCGAGCTCTCTTCCACGAGCTCGGTGACGAAGATCTACCCGTCGTTCTATGCGGATGGCGAGTGCAATCAAAGAGTCCACACTGGAAGGAACCTCCCGGGAGAGAATCTCATCCTTAACCTCAGCGTGGAGTCCCTCCAGAAAACGAGCGAGCAGCGCCGGCTCGTTCCAGTCACTAGAGGCAGCAAGAGTGCGAAACTCTATAGAGTAATCCGTTATGGATCGATCACCTTGACATAGGGAAGCCAGGGCCCTAGAAGCCTCCCTACCAAAAACTGAACGATCAAAAACCCGTATCATCTCCTCTTTAAAGTTCAGGTAATTGTTAGAACACTCAGCCCTTGCCTCCCAGATAGCTGTGCCCCACTCTCGAGCCCGACCAGTAAGGAGTGAAATGGCGTAAGCAATCCGAGCTCTCACTCTTGAGTATGTGTTGGGTTGGAGAGAGAACACAATATCACACTGGGTGAGAAAGGAGCGGCATTCAGTGGGCTGTCCAGAGTAACATGGTGGGTTATTAACCCTAGGTTCCGGAGACTCGGAAGACCAGGAAGTAGCTGGTGGCACGAGACGAAGACTCTGAAACTGTCCTGAGAGGTCGGAAACCTGAGCGGCCAGGGTCTCAACGGCATGACGAGCAGCAGACAATTCCTGCTCGTGTCTGCCGAGCATTGCTCCCTGGATCTCGACGGCAGTGTTACAAGAATCCGTAGTCGCTGGGTCCATTCTTGGTCGGATCCTTCTGTTATGCTGGTGAATGATGACCCAAAAGCGACTTAACGAAAACAGAGTCTTTATTCCAGTAAAAGACAAAAGTAATAATCCTGGATATAACAAGGAGAAAACAAAACAGGAAAAACTTAAATCCACTCGTAGTAGCGAGGACTGACTGGAGACTCGACCATAGACTGCAGGTTGCTTAGGGAAGGCACCGACCGTAGCAGACTAAGACACCTGCTCACACGCAGCATCTGAAGAAGACAAAACACGACAGGGCGAGACCAGGACACAGAACAGCGAACATCATACAAGGATCCGACATGGACAGAAGCGGAAAACAAGGGGAGAAATAGGGGGCTCTAATCAGAGGGCAAAATAGGGGACAGGTGTGAAAAGAGTAAATGAGTGAGTTAGGAGAATGAGGAACAGCTGGGAGCAGGAACGGAACGATAGAGAGAAGAGAGAGAGGGAGGGGGAGAGAGAGGGATAGAAAGAGGGAACGAACCTAATAAGACCAGCAGGGGGAAACGAACAGAAAGGAAAGCACAAGGACAAGACAATATATGACAAAACATGACAACTACCTGCTGTAAGGATTCTAGACTACCTGCTGTAAGGGTTTTAGACTACCTGCTGTAAGGGTTTTAGACTACCTGCTGTAAGGGTTTTAGACTACCTGCTATAACAGGTTTTAGACTACCTGCTGTAAGGGTTCTAGACTACCTGCTGTAAGGGTTTTAGACTACCTGCTTTAAGGGTTCTAGACTACCTGCTGTAAGGGTTTAAGACTACCTGCTGTAAGGGTTTTAGACCACCTGCTGTAAGGGTTTCAGACTACCTGCTTTAAGGGTTCTAGACTACCTGCTGTAAGGGTTTAAGACATCCTGCTGTAAGGGTTTAAGACATCCTGCTGTAAGGGTTTAATACGACCTGCTGTAAGGGTTCTAGACTACCTGCTGTAAGGGTTTAATACTACCTGCTGTAAGGGTTCTAGACTACCTGCTGTATGGCTTTAACACTACCTGCTATAAGGGTTTAAGACATCCTGCTGTAGGGTTTTAGACTACCTGCTGTAAGGGTTCTAGACTACCTGCTGTAAGGGTTTAAGACATCCTGCTGTAAGGGTTTAAGACATCCTGCTGTAAGGGTTTAAGACATCCTGCTGTAAGGGTTCTAGACTACCTGCTGTAAGGGTTTAAGACATCCTGCTGTAAGGGTTTAATACATCCTGCTGTAAGGCTTTTTAGACTACCTGCTGTAAGGGTTTAAGACATCCTGCTGTAAGGGTTTAAGACATCCTGCTGTAAGGGTTTAAGACATCCTGCTGTAAGGGTTTAAGACATCCTGCTGTAAGGGTTTTAGACTACCTGCTGTAAGGGTTTAATACTACCTGCTGTAAGGGTTTTAGACATCCTGCTGTAAGGGTTTTAGACTACCTGCTTTAAGGGTTCTAGACTACCTGCTGTAAGGGTTTAAGACTACCTGCTGTAAGGGTTTTAGACCACCTGCTGTAAGGGTTTCAGACTACCTGCTTTAAGGGTTCTAGACTACCTGCTGTAAGGGTTTAAGACATCCTGCTGTAAGGGTTTAAGACATCCTGCTGTAAGGGTTTAATACGACCTGCTGTAAGGGTTCTAGACTACCTGCTGTAAGGGTTTAATACTACCTGCTGTAAGGGTTCTAGACTACCTGCTGTAAGGCTTTAACACTACCTGCTGTAAGGGTTTAAGACATCCTGCTGTAAGGGTTTTAGACTACCTGCTGTAAGGGTTCTAGACTACCTGCTGTAAGGGTTCTAGACTACCTGCTGTAAGGGTTTAAGACATCCTGCTGTAAGGGTTTAAGACATCCTGCTGTAAGGGTTTAAGACATCCTGCTGTAAGGGTTTAATACTACCTGCTGTAAGGGTTTAAGACTACCTGCTGTAAGGGTTTTAGACTACCTGCTGTAAGGGTTTAATACTACCTGCTGTAAGGTTTTAGACTACCTGCTATAACAGGTTTTAGACTACCTGCTTTAAGGGTATTTAGACTACCTGCTGTAAGGGATTTAGACTACCTGCTATAAGGGTTTTAGACTACCTGCTATAAGGGTTTTAGACTACCTGATGTAAGGGTTTTAGACTACCTGCTATAAGGGTTTTAGACTACCTGATGTAAGGGTTTTATACTACCTGCTGTAAGGGTTTTAGACTACCTGCTGTAAGGGTTTTAGACTACCTGCTGTAAGGGTTTTAGACTACCTGTTGTAAGGGTTTTAGACCACCTGCTTTAAGGGTTTTAGACTACCTGCTGTAAGGGTTTTAGACTACCTGCTGTAAGGGTTTAATACTACCTGCTGTAAGGGTTTTAGACTACCTGCTGTAAGGGTTTTAGACTACCTGCTTTAAGGGGTTTAGACTACCTGCTTTAAGGGGTTAGACTACCTGCTTTAAGGGTTTTAGACTACCCGCTGTAAGGGTTTAATACTACCTGCTGTAAGGGTTTTAGACTACCTGCTGTAAGGGTTTTAGACTACCTGCTGTAAGGGTTTTAGACTACCTGCTATAAGAGGTTTTAGACTACCTGCTATAAGGGATTTAGACTACCTGTTATAACAGGTTTTAGACTACCTGCTATAACAGGTTTTAGACTACCTGCTGTAAGGGTTTTAGACTACCTGCTATAACAGGTTTTTATACTACCTGCTCTAACAGGTTTTAGACTACCTGCTGTAAGGGTTTAAGACTACCTGCTGTAAGGGTTTTAGACTACCTGCTGTAAGGGTTTAAGACATCCTGCTGTAAGGGTTCTAGTCTACCTGCTGTAAGAGTTTTAGACTACCTGCTGTAAGGGTTTAAGACTACCTGCTTTAAGGGTTTTAGACTACCTGCTGTAATGGTTTTAGACTACCTGCTGTAAGGGTTTTAGACTACCTGCTGTAATGGTTTTAGACTACCTGCTGTAAGGTTTTAAGACTACCTGCTGTAAGGGTTTTAGACTACCTGCTGTAAGGGTTTTAGACTACCTGCTGTAAGGGTTTAAGACTACCCGCTTTAAGGGTTTTAGACTACCTGCTGTAAGGGTTTTAGACTACCTGCTGTAAGGATTCTAGACTACCTGCTGTAAGGGTTTTAGACTACCTGCTGTAAAGGTTTCTAGACTACCTGCTACATGGGTTCTAGAAAAGTGCCTTTGTATTGGTTCTAGACTACCTGCTCCATGGGTTCTAGACATTTACATTACATTTAAGTCACTTAGCAGACGCTCTTATCCAGAGCGACTTACAAATTGGTGCATTCACCTTATGACATCCAGTGGAACAGTCACTTTACAATAGTGCATCTAAATCTTAAAGGGGGGGGGTGAGAGGGATTACTTATCCTATCCTAGGTATTCCTTAAAGAGGTGGGGTTTCAGGTGTCTCCGGAAGGTGGTGATTGACTCCGCTGTCCTGGCGTCGTGAGGGAGTTTGTTCCACCATTGGGGGCCAGAGCAGCGAACAGTTTTGACTGGGCTGAGCGGGAACTGTACTTCCTCAGTGGTAGGAGGCGAACAGGCCAGAGGTGGATGAACGCAGTGCCCTTGTTTGGGTGTAGGGCCTGATCAGAGCCTGGAGGTACTAAGGTGCCGTTCCCCTCACAGCTCCGTAGGCAAGCACCATGGTCTTGTAGCAGATGCGAGCTTCAACTGGAAGCCAGTGGAGAGAACGGAGGAGCGGGGTGACGTGAGAGAACTTGGGAAGGTTGAACACCAGACGGGCTGCGGCGTTCTGGATGAGTTGAAGGGTTTAATGGCACAGGCAGGAGCCCAGCCAACAGCGAGTTGCAGTAATCCAGACGGGAGATGACAAGTGCCTGGATTAGGACCTGCGCCGCTTCCTGTGTGAGGCAGGGTCGTACTCTGCGGATGTTGTAGAGCATGAACCTACAGGAACGGGCTGTATGGGTTCTAGAAAAGTGCCTGTTGTATTGGTTCTAGACTACCTGCTATATGGGTTCTATAAAAGTGCCTTTTGTATTGGTTCTAGACTACCTGCTGTATGGGTTCTTGAAAACTGCCTGCTATATTGGTTTTAGATTACCTACTGTTAAGGTTCTAGACTACCTGCAGTACAGGTTCTAGACTACCTGCTGTAGGGTTCTAGACTACCTGCTGTATGTGTTTTTCAGCAGCAGGGTCTGGGAGACTAGTCAGGATCGAGGCAAAGATGAACGGAGCAAAATACAGAGAGATCCTTGATGAAAACCTGCTCCAGAGCGCTGAGGACCTCAGACACGTCTCTGAATTTCCTTGAGTGGCCCAGCCAGAGCCCGGACTTGAACCAGATCGAACATCTCTGGAGAGACCTGAAAATAGCTGTGCACCGACGCTCCTCATCGAACCTGACAGAGCTTGAGAGGATCTGAAGAAAGGAATGGGAGAAACTCCCCCAAATACAGCTGCGCCAAGCTTTTAGCGTGATAACCAATAAGATTTGGCACTGTAATCGCTGCCAAAGGTGCTTCAACAAGCTACTGAGTAAAGGGTCTGAATACTTTTGCAAATGTGATATTTCCGTTTTTACATTTTTATAAATAAGCAAAAACAAATACTATTTTATCAAGATTTCATTCAGATATTTCATTCAGAGACTTGTCCCGAAGCCACGCCTGCTTTGACTTGGCTGTTTACATAGGATCGTTGTCCTGTTGGAAGGTGAATCTTTGCCCCAGTCTGAGGTCCTGAGCGCTCTGGAGCAGGTTTTCATCAAGGATCCCTCTGTATTTTGCTCCTTTCACCTTTGCCTCGATCCTGACTAGTCTCCCAGACCCTGCTGCTGAAAAACCCAAATACTGTTTTTGCTTTGTCATTGAGGTAGTGTGTAGATTGATGAGGAGAAAAAACAATATAATCAATTTTAGAATAAGGCTGTAACATAACAAAATGTGGAAAAAGTGAAGGGGCATGAATACTTTCCGAATGCACTGTACCATAGTGAGAATATGACTGATACAAAGTATAGTAGGTTACTACCAGAATATATTATGAGCATATCATTTGATGCAATTTATCATCACAATGACATTACTTATGAAGTCATTAACATAACACTGCACACGACAATAATAGCCTATTGTACCACGGGTTTAAAGAACAGAGTATTAATACCAACAAATGTTTTTCTTTTTTTTTAAAGGTGAAATCTTGATATGAGCCTCAGAAAAGATCTGGTCTCAGTCATAAATTGAGTTGCTTAGCACGCTTCTCTTTCCAGAGTCCACCACGACCCCATCCTGAGAGTAGGCTACTTTGATTTGATCATATGTGACAAGAGTTCTTCTCCATTATGTTCATTAAACCCTCAGGAGTAGCAATAGATAAGTTATTAACTCACTGCAAATTGTGCCAGGAATCTAATTTACCTCCTTGCCTTTAACAGCTGTATGTATGGGATTAGAGAAAGAAACGCCCTTATCTCTAAAGGATTGATTGCAAATTGAGCATGTTGTTTTCACATTCCTGGTTGGTCTCTATTTTTCTCAGACTGCCAACATATCCTCTCTATCCCCCTTTTATTTTTTTACATAGCCCATTTCTTGAACAGCTTGAAAGACAGATGGATTAGGTAACCACAGTTTATCATTCTCCAACTGTCACTCAGTGACCAGCCCAGTGGATGTGCACTCATACAGCATGTGAGATCATTGCAGAGAGTCTGACATAGGCAACAATTGGAGTTAGGGCCAACTTCTATGCTCTCTCTGAACACACTTTTGCCATATCTGTTACAATTATGTTCTCCAGCGTTTGGTTTTGAGAAATGCCAATGGTTGACCAAATGACCGACTACGGCTGTTCTCCATCTGTAGACTTTGCAAGATCATGACCTGTCAACACTGTCACGTGGCAGAAGGGACAGTGAGAGAGAGAGGATATGATGAGTAATTATTCTGATGTACAATAAGAATAAAAGTTTTACCTTGGTTATTGTCTATAACTGGGCCTCTGAGATTTTTCAGCTCAGATCGCATGATCAGAAAAAACTCTAGGCCCTAAAGATTACTGAAAACTAAAACTAGAGGTCCCCTGCCCTATGCACAGTGTTACAGCGGCTTTACACATGACCCAACGTGCTCCTCGCTCCAGGGTCCCTCGTTAGTGAAGCTCTGTCCTGTCACTGTCATCAGTCACCCTAACTCTGCTGCACACACACACACACACACACACACACACACACACACACACACACACACACACACACACACACACACACACACACACACACACACACACACACACACACACACACACACACACACACACACACACACACACACACACACACACACACACACACACACAGGCATGTGGGATTATGACAAAGAGAGATGACTGAAGCAAGGCCTGATATCCACAGAGACCTCTGTAGAGACAACCCATTTATTTAGGATGAATCTCAGTGGGACAGAGAGTCGAGGGTTGGAGGTGATTTGATTCATAGTTTTGTTGTGCTTTGATACTAGTCATTGTTCATTGCCATTTTTTAATTATTGCGAGTTGGGGTAGGCTGGTGTTGCAACCCATGAGTTCTTGGTTTTCAGACAAAAAGAGGTACAAAAATATGTATGAAATACATCAAAACCTTATCATTTAGATGATATCCTGCATTTATAGATGAGTAAATTTACTACGTACTATTATTTATTACGTTTAAAAGCTCTCGTCATGCTAGAAATTAGGATATTGGGCCATTTTCAGTACGAAAACATTTTGGAATGTAGCAGATAGAAATGACTAGAGCCGGCGTTATTCTTTCTTCTACATGTCAGAGGCATGTTTGTTGTACATATGTAACAAAATGTCCTGCTGAATGCCCTCTGGGTTAACGATTATATTCTAGGGCCCTCTGGGGTGGAAAGGGAGAGCTGCATGTAAACTGACTATTCAATGATCCAAAAGTCAATGAATAGACTGCAAGGATGATCACAGACAGGAGAGAAAAATGTACAAAATTAGTTTTAAAAAATGGCTAAATGTGAATATCACTATGATTACCCCATCCATCGTTCCCCCCCTCTTCTCCATATCCTTTTCCCAGATTAGTACATCAGCTGTTAGTTTATTTTAATTGAACCTTTATTTAACTAGTTAACTACCATTCCCACGTGATAGGGGACCATTCCCACGTGATAGGGGACCATTCCCATGTGATAGGGGACCATTCCCATGTGATAGGGGACCATTCCCATGTGATAGGGGACCATCCCCACGTGATAGGGGACCATTCCCACGTGATATGGGAACCATTCCCACGTGATATGGGAACCATTCCCACGTGATAGGGGAACCATTCCCACGTGATAGGGGAACCATTCCCACGTGATAGGGGACCATCCCCACGTGATAGGGGACCATTCCCACGTGATAGGGAACCATTCCCACGTGATAGGGACCATTCCCACGTGATAGGGGACTATTCCCACGTGATATGGGAACCATTCCACGTGATAGTGAACCATTCCCACGTGATAGGGGACCATTCCCACGTGATAGGGGACCATTCCCACGTGATAGGGAACCATTCCCACGTGATAGGGAACCATTCCCACGTGATAGGGGACCATTCCCACGTGATAGGGGACCATTCCCACGTGATAGGGGACCATTCCCACGTGATAGTGGACCATTCCCACGTGATAGGGGACCATCCCCACGTGATAGGGGACCATCCCCACGTGATAGGGGACCATTCCCACGTGATAGGGGACCATTCCCACGTGATAGGGGACCATTCCCACGTGATAGGGGACCATACCCACGTGATAGGGGACTATCCACACGTGATAGGGGGCTATCCCCACGTGATAGGGGACTATCCCCACGTGATAGGGGACTATCCCACGTGATAGGGGACCATTCCCACGTGAAAGGGGACTATTCCCACGTGAAAGGGGACTATTCCCACGTGATAGGGGACTATTCCCATGTGATATGGGGACTATTCCCACGTGATATGGGGACCATCCCACATGATAGGGGACCATCCCCACGTGATAGGGGACCATTCCCACGTGACAGGGGACCATTCCCACGTGATAGGGGACCATTCCCACGTGATAGGGGACCATTCCCACGTGATAGGGGACCATTCCCACGTGATAGGGGACCATTCCCACGTGATAGGGGACCATTCCCACGTGATAGGGGACCATTCCCACGTGATAGGGGACCATTCCCACATGATAGGAGACCATTCCCACGTGATAGGAGACCATTCCCACGTGATAGGGGACCATTCCCACATGATAGGGGACTATTCCCATGTGATAGGGGACCATTCCCGTGACCCATCTAAGAGGTTTAAGCATATTTTTCCCAGGACCATCATGCTAATCAATAGACATGCTCTGGTCAATGAATAGTGCTGCAGTCTCTGATCAGTGGATAAACATTATCACTGCAAACCACAAAATACATCTCTTAACAAATTTATGTATTGAAGGTCCACTGGAACAGGTGGTCATCCTGTTAAGTATTTGTGTTTATTAAAGATCCCCATTAGTTCCTGCCAAGGCTACTCTTACTGGGGTCCTAACCACATTAAGACACTTATATAACACATAAAACAAAAGATAAAAAGGTATATCATATAACACTGTCACACCACCACATATCTACAATTCAAAATGTATAATACCACAATATTACAATGTACAGTACCGGTCAAAAGTTTGGACACCTACTCATTTGAGGGTTTTTCTTTATTTGTACTATTTTCTACATTGTAGAATAATAACGAAGACATCAAAACTATGAAATACACATATGGAATCATGTAGTAATATTTTATATTTGAGATTCTTCAAAGTAGCTAACCTTTGCCTTGATGACAGTTTTGCACACTCTTGGCATTCTCTCAACCAGCTTCATGAGGTAGTCACCTGGAATGTATTTCAATTAACAGATAGGCCTTGTTAAAAATTAATTTGTGGAATTTCTTTCCTTCTTAATGTGTTTGAGCCAAGCAGTTGTGTTGTGACAAGGTAGGGGTAGTATTCAGAAGATAGCCCTATTTGGTAAAATACCAAGTGCATATTATGGTAAGAACAGCTCAAATAAGCAAAGAGAAACGACAGTCCGTCATTACTTTAAATCATGAAGGTCAGTCAATCCGGATATTTCAATACCTTTGTGTAACGACGTTCGTCTGTTGAAGAAGAGAGTCGGACCGAAATGCAGCTTGTAGGTTATTCATGACATTAATGAATGAATCGCGGTACATGAAATAACTGAATCTAAATACAAAAACAACAGAACGGAACGTGAAACTAATTACAGCCTATCTGGTGACTACAACACAGAGACAGGAACAAACACCCACGAAATACAAAGCGAAACTGAGGCTGCCTAAATACGGTTCCCAATCTGAGACAACGATAAGCACCTGACTCTAATTGAGAATCGCCTCTGGCGGCAAACCTATACCACACCCCTAATCAGCCGCAATCCCAAATAATACAAACCCCAATACGAAACACAACATATAAACCCATGTCACACCCTGGCCTACCCAAACATATAACAAAAACACAAAATACAATGACCAAGGCGTGACACTTTGAAAGTTTCTTCAAGTGCAGTCGCAAAAACCATCAAGCGCTATGATGAAACTGGCTCTCATGGGGACCTCCAGAGGAAATGAAGACCCAGAGTTACCTCTGCTGCAGAGGATAAGTTCATTAGACTTAACCACACCTCACAAATTCCAGCCCAAATGAATGCTTCACAGAGTTCAAGTAACAGACACATCTCAACATCAACAGTTCAGAGGAGATTGTGTGAATCAGGCCTTCATGGTCAAATTGCTGCAAAGAAACCACTACTAAATACACCAATAAGAAGAGACTTGCTTGGGCTAAGAAACATGAGCAATGAACCTTAGACTGGTGGAAAGCATGAAGGAGGAGGTGTGGGGATGTTTTACTGGTGACACTGTCAGTGATTTATTTAGATTTAAAGGCACACTTAACCAGCATGGCTACCACAGCATTCTGCAGCGATATGCCAGATGACTTGGCCTCCATAATCACCCGACCTCATCCCAATTGAGATGGTTTCGGATGAGTTGGACGAAGCAAAAGTGAAGGAAAAGCGAAGTAAAAGCAGCTAGTGAAGGAAAAGAGTGAAGGAAAAGCAGCTAACAAGTGCTTAGCATAGATATGGACTCCTTCAAGACTGTTGGAAAAGCATTCCAGGTGAAGCTGCTTGAGAGAATGCCAAGAGTGTGCAAAGCTGTCATCAAGGCAGAGGGTGGCGACTTTGAAGAATCTCAAATATAAAATACATTTTTATTTGTTTATCACTTTTTGGTTACTACATGATTCCATATGTGTTATTTCATAGTTGATGTCTTCACTATTATTCTACAATGTAGAAAAGAGTAAAAAATAAATGAAAACCCTTAAATGAGTAGGTTTGTTCAAACTTTTGGCTGGGACTATATGCGTATGTAGAGTGCGTATGCTAGCGTTTGTGTGCGTAGGCTTGTGTCTGTACCTGTGTGTGTTTCTTCACAGTCCCCACTGTTCTATGAGGTGTATTTTTATGTTTTTAAAAACAAATCTGATTCTACTGCTGCATCATTTACCTGATGTGGAATAGATTTCCATGTAGTCATGGCTCTATGTAGTAATGTGCGCCTCCCATAGTCTGTTCTGAACTTGGGGACTGTGAAGAGACCTCTGGTGGCATGTCTTGTGGAGTATGCATGGGTGTCTGAGCTGTGTGCTAGTAGCACACAACACCTCTTACAAAAAACACGTAATGATGAAGTCAATCTCTCCTCCACTTTGAGCCATGAGAGATTGACATGCATATAATTCATGTTAGATCTCCATGTACATTTAAGGGCCAGCCACGCTGCCCTGCTCTGAACCAATTGCAATTTTCTCTTTGTGGCATCTGACCACACGACTGAACAGTAGTCCAGGTGCGACAAAGAACTAAAAGCCATCATTTGTATATCATTTGAATTTCCCATCTGGTAGACTTTGTCTATTATTTAGAGTTCTAGATATTACTGAGGAGTGATCTGGGACACTGCGTGCTGCTAATAGTGCTATTCTTAACATGTGCACCAAGGGGGGAACAAAATGGCGCCGTAGAGAGAACACGGTGTTTCAGCGAGCTCTCGTGGCATTCGTAAATTTATATTCTTACATTAATCTCCTAGCTTGAAAAAGTGGTAGAATTGGCTAAATAAGTTACCATATAATGAGTCTTGACGACTATTTCGCAAAAATCTCCGACAACATGCCCAATAGAACTACTAAGAAGTCGACCAAAACCACCACCCCTGTGGATGTGCACGATGAGCTAGCTAACGTTAGCGAAGCTAACACCATTGCGGACCCAGGCACAATGGACCTGATAATTCAAAAGATGACTGATAACATTACTAAAGTGATCGATGCTAAAATAAGAACGGTCTTGGAAGCAATAGCAAGCCATTCAGCTGAAATACAGAGCGTTGTGAAACGTGTTGTTGAGGCGGAAGGAAGAATTGCTGCAGTGGAAACTTCAACTACATCTGTGGACGCTAAGATAAAAGCACTTGAGAAACAGGTGCGCGAAATGGCGGAGCACATTGACGACTTGGATAATCGAGGACGCAGATGCAATATTCGTGTTGTGGGACTCCCGGAAAATTCTGAAGGGACACATTCAGTAAAATTCTTTGAGGAATGGATCCCTGGCTACCTACAAATGGACACTAAGGCTGGTCGTGTGAAGCTGGACAGAGCCCATCGCTCTCAAGCACCGATACCGGGCCCCAATCAGCGCCCACGGCCGGTGGTTATAAAGTTCCACAACTTCACCGACAAGCAGCGTCATGGATGCGGCTAGAAACATCGGTTCTGTTGGTAGTCAACATAAAAGTCCAAAGGTCTCATTCTTCAATGATTACTCCACAGCGGTTGTACGAAGACGCAAAGCGTTTGATGAGGCGAAGGCTCGACTCAGGAGAATGAAGATGGACTACGCACTGTTGTACCCGGCCACATTGAAGATTATGGTCAACGGATCACCTAAAAGCTCTACACACCTGAAGAGGCTGCTGCGTTTATTGACTCTCTCGGGTAAATAACTCTAAGCTGTACCTCCACAGCATTGAATAACTTTGCTTATTTTTGGTTGAATCTGATCATGAAACAGTGGTGTGAGTCCTCACGTACCCAGCTCAGTAATATTCGTATCTTTATTATTTTTCTTGCTAAAGTAATAGCCGCTATAGCTCAGGCTGAGATATGTGTGAATCCATATTGGTGCCCAGGCTTGGTTTTAGGTGGAATAGCCTCAATCTTCTTCTATTGATTTTATTTTCCATATATATAAAGGATGAGGCTATTGAGCGGCAATGCGGACTTAAGAGTCTACATTTGAGAGTTGAAATCCCCTGTATGTTAGCTAGTGGGAAAACCCCCTTTTGGATTTTTACATGTTTAATTTTTGGGTTCAGTATAGTTCGAGTTCAGGGTTCATATTTTTTGTTTATGCTCAGTGAGATGGAGGAGAGTTCAACACATGGAAAAAGGTACCACCCCACTTTTACAGTAGGATCCAGTCTGAATATTGAATGGTCAAGATGCAATGGCAGATAACAGACTGCGTGTATGCACGTGGAACATTAGAGGGAGCCATAACCCCATTAAGAGGAAGAAAGTATTGTCTTTTTTGAAAAAAGAAAATATTGATATTGCCCTGTTACAGGAAACCCATTTGGATGATAAGGAGCACTTGAAATTACAACAAGGAGGATTTGGTCAAGTGTTTTTCTCATCATTTACATCCAGAAGTAGAGGGGTAGCAATTCTGGTGAAAAAGAACTTACCACTTAAGGTCTTGAATTGTGTGAAAGATAAATTTGGTCGCTTTGTTATAATTAATGGTACTTTACAAGGGCAGAACATTTCCATAATGAATATTTACTTCCCCCCTGCTCACCCCCCTGATTTCCTCACTAAAGCATTTCTAGACTTTTCAGAATTAAACTCAGACACTGCAGTGGTTGGAGGAGATTTTAACTGCTTGTTGAACCCCCTTATTGATAAGTCTCCCAGCGGTATAGCTTCACTCTCTCCTCAAGCTAAGTCACTTAAAGTTATTTGTGATGATCTGGGGTATGCGGATGTCTGGAGAGCTTTCCATCCCTCCAACAGAGAGTTCACTTTTTCTCTGCACCTCATGGATGTCAGACTAGAATAGACTATTTTTTTATGCCCAGGACGTCTTTGCAGTCTGTTTTATCTGCTAGGATAGGAAGCATAGTCATATCTGATCATGCTGAGGTGATCCTGGACATAAAACTCAACGGGGCATTCAATCGGTCAAGACATTGGAGGTTGAACACAACCATTCTTAAAGACCATACATTCACATCATATTTTATAACAGAGTTTAAAGCATTTTTCTCTATTAACTCTCAATCAACAGATAACCCCTCGCTCCTTTGGGAGACCTGTAAAGCGTATGCCAGGGGTCTGATTATGTCATACACAGCTACTAAGAGACGGAAAAAGCGGGAAAAGCAAAATGTTAGAGGGTGAATTAGGAACTAAAGAGAAGGACTACATTAAAACGCCCACTCCTGCCCTATTAAAGGAAATATCAGTCATTAGATCAACGTTAGACTCTCTCCTAACACAGGACGCTGAAAAGAAAATGAGATTTGTCAGGCAAAAGCTATATGAACATGGCGATAAGCCAGGAAAGTACTTGGCATACCTAGCTAAAAGAGGGCTGACTCTCAGTCAATTGCTACTATTACTGATTCTGATGGTAATCATTTATATGAAAATAAATTGATAAGTGACTCATTTAAGAAATTTTATACAAACCTTTATGCCTCAGAACTGCCAAAAGATGCACCCAAATTAATGGAGAACTTCTTTGGTAAGATTGAGCTCCCTACTATCTCCGAAGAACAGAGGTCCCTCCTCAATGCCCCTATTACCAAGGAAGAGATAATGTTCGCAATTAAGAATCTGCAAAATGGTAAGGCCCCAGGACCAGATGGGTTTTGTAGTGAGTTCTATAAAGAGTTCCATGGCCTGATCCTTGAGCCATTGCGTGATATGTTTAACCACTCATTTTCAAATGACCAACTCCCTCAAACGCTGAGAGAAGCCAACATTTCACTTATTCTCAAAAAGGGAAAATGTCCAGAGTCTTGTTCCTCGTACAGACCAATTTCCCTTCTGAATGTGGATAGAAAATTGCTTTCTAAAATTCTAGCCACAAGATTAGAGGACTCATTGCCACTAATTGTGAAAGGAGACCAAACTGGCTTCATTAGGGGCCGTAAGTCATGCAACAACGTCAGGCGGCTTCTTAATGTAATTCAAGCCTACCAACAAAGTGCTGTGGATGGTCTTGTGCTCTCCCTAGATGCTGAGAAGGCATTTGATCGTGTGGAGTGGTCTTACCTATTATTTGCTCTAAATAAATTTGGTCTGGGGGACAACTTTATAAAATGGGTGAAAGTTTTATATGATGATCCTCAGGCTGCTGTCCTTACTAATGGGCTACGGTCAAATAGCTTCCCTATACACAGAGGTACCAGACAGGGCTGTCCTTTATCCCCCTCCTCTTTGCACTCGTTATGGAACCACTAGCCGAGGCCATCAGGGTAACGCCTGCTATACAGGGGCTGCTCATTGGTGATGTTCACCATAAAATAAGCTTGTATGCTGATGATGTCCTGATATTCATCTCTAGTCCCGAGACTTCAATTACACCTCTTATTAATATTATTGAATTATTCAGCGGATTCTCAGGCTACAAGATTAACCTTACTAAGTCAGAGGCTATGCCACTTGGTAGCCTGCATTCTGTACCTAATACTTCTCCCCCCTTCCCTTTTAAATGGTCTCCCTCAGGTTTCATGTATCTGGGTATATTTGTAACTCCTAAATTCCAGCTAATGTACAAAGCCAATTTTGTTCCTTTGTTTGATACAATAAGACAGGATCTGGAGCGCTGGAACTCTCTCCCCATTTCTTGGTTGGGTAGAATATCCCTCTTGAAAATGAACGTTTTACCTAGACTACTTTACCCAATCCAAATGATCCCAGTATTACTCTCCAATAAGGTAATAAAGGATGTAAATGGATGGCTAAGTTCCTTTATATGGAGTAAGCGCAAGCCAAGACTTAAGATGGCAATATTGCAGCTGCCAAGTTCTATGGGCGGCTTGGACCTGCCCAATATCAAGTTCTATCAATGGTGTGCCCACCTTTGTTATATTTCTGACTGGATCACAAATGATGACTCCTCTATTTGGTTAGACATTGAGACTTCTCTTTCAAAATACCCCTTACAGGATCTTTTATTTTTCAGAAGTTTCAAGTCTGTAGAAGAACACTGCAATAATCCAGTTACACTTAACACACTCAAAGTATGGAGGTCAGTTCAACGCTTCCTGGGAAGGTCCAAACTAACCTCTGCTCTTACCCCAATTCTTAACAACCCAGATTTCAGCCCAGGATTGCTGGATGCTGGCTTTAACTTATGGCTTAATAAGGGCATACGCAGGCTAAACGACTTATTTGCTGATAAGATTTTGTTGTCATTTGAGCAGATGGTCGAGAAATATCGACTCCCAAAGCAGGACTTTTTCCGCTTCCTACAAGTAAGACATTATATTCTGGAGAGCACCACCTTAATTGGTAACCCTGATGTGTCTGTCATTGAAAGAATGCTTTTTTTTCCCACAAAGGAAGATGTCTGTAAGTCTGTTTTATGATACTTTAAGGTCCTTTTCTGCTGTCAACACACAGAGGGTGAAACAAGTGTGGGAGAAAGAATTGTCTGTTACTATTGACGAAGAGATGTGGGAGGACATTTGGAGATATGCAAAAACAATATCTATATGTAACCGTACTAGAGCAATCCAATTAAGAATAATACACAGATTGCATATATCCCCAAATCGCAGACATGCTTTTAGCCCCACTTCCTCTTCCCCTCAGTGTCTTAAATGCAAAACTGATACAGGCACCCTAACACATTGTTTATGGTCATGTACCAAAATACAAAGATACTGGTCTGGTGTCCTGCAAGAAATTGAAAAGATCCTAGGGGTTGATCTAGAATTGGACCCAGTTTCTTTACTGTTAGGTCTCCCTAGTAGGCATGTTACTTCTGTCTGTAAAAGGAGGCTTTACAACATCCTTACCTTCGCAGCGAGGAAAAACATCCTTTTACAGTGGATTAGTGATAAGGTTCCTTCTATTAAAGACTGGCATAAGATACTATTTGAATGGGTGCCTCTGGAATATCTGACATGTACATTGCATTCTAAAACAGACCAGTTCTACAAAGTATGGGAACCTTATCTAAATTATCTAGAACCTGAGGTATCAACTATTATGCTGCAAGGATTCTCTTAGAATGGCGGGGATCTATGTATTTCAGAACTACACTGTACGTTCCATGTGTGGAACCTAACCTCTTGGTTTAAACTGAGCTTTTTTGTTTAATTTCTGTTTGTAAGTTTGTTTAAAATGTATGTATTGAGAGACGCAATGATGGTGATGGGGTGAGAGAGGCACAGAGCGGGAAGAGAAATGGTGTACGTATGTATGGGTGTGTATAGGTGGGTGCGTGTGTGCGTGTATGTATGCATAGGTGTGTGTATATGCATGGGTATATGTGTGTGTGTATGTATGTATGTATGTATGTATGTGTATATATATGCACGTAGATATGGGTAAGTGGGGGCTGTTTTTCTTTTTGTTCTGTGTGCTTTGTCTCTGTATCTCTTAATATGGGTGAAAATTGTGAAATTTCAATAAAA